>NW_005187602.1:972973-983942 GCF_000239375.1 Pundamilia nyererei
AATGAAAAACATGACTTGAATCCCAAGTTTCAAACTCGATTTTAACGAAGTACATTTATGTGGTGCATTTATATGTAACGTAAGGGTTCGTAATGTGGTTCTGAATCTCTGAACTATTAGAAACAGCAAGATGCAGGCGGACAACTTTCTTAGCAACACCTTTACTCTTCGCAATTTCACCAACACTTCCCGTGTACAGCCCTACTGACACTTCACCAGCCACTCAGAAGCCAGGAAATCCCAGAACACCTTTGTATATCAAACGACATATACATTTACCTCAACGCAAAGGTCAGAGACTGCACTAAAATACGTGTTCATTTGACCGGTGGAAAACACTTTTAGAAGAAACAGATATAATACAGTACAATGAGATATTTCTAGTGCTGCAGTTGGGTGGGAGGTGAATTTGTGGCATTACCTGCCTGGACATGCAAATGTTAAATATACTTCCTCGAGTGAGTCTTACCTCTTTCACGTCGGTCTTCTGGTCTGTGGAGACCATCTCGATTGTTTTGTGTTTTTTAACTTGAATGCCCAACCTGCTCGCCGTCACTACAGCAAAAACTCAAATGAATATAGTTTAAACTCCCCCAGAAACGAAGAACAGAGTTTTGGTTCCGCCTCGACGTAGGTTTAACGAGGACAGCGTGATGGCGTCACTTCCTTCTTAGGGTGCCGCTTGCTCACCCCGCCCACAGAAGTGATTATTGTGTCCGATGGAGCAACGCGGTTCGGTTAAACACCCTCACAGGCCCCCACATCTGGATTAATTGTGAGGACGGAGGAGAGAGACAGGCGTGGAGCGTGTCTCAGTGGATTCTGGTCCGATTTACATCGGCTCAGGAGCGGGTTTGACCCGGTTTCCAGTGGGCTTGGATCGCCGGGAAAAACAGAAAGAAGGGAAAGTTTGCTTCATCTTTGCTCTCATGGTGAGACGCTTCTTCGCCCTTTGCTTCTTTTCTTCGCACTTCACTGTTAGGATTCACTTTACATCTTCTCTGGAGTGTCCAGGTGTGCCCAACCTGTGCTCCGCGGACCGACCGGTGCGCTTTCTGTAGACTGCAGCTAATTGGCTGTCACACATTAAGGTGGGAGGGTAATGGGAAGTCTTAAAAAACTTAATTAGACAGCGAGTTAGTAATTTAATATACTACATGGGTACTAAACTACTGGGCAGCTATTTTTTCTTATTAAATTATTGTTGTAGTCATTTGCACAAAGCACTTGTTTTCAACTTTCTAATGTGCAAATCTGTCATATTCCTTTGTTATACAGATAGTAACATGAATATTTGGTTTTGGTTTTGGACTGCACCTGTTTGGGGCTGTTTGTTTTTTTTATCCCTGTATATGATATAAAAAATCATTAACAGAGAAAATAATCAACAGTCCAATTAATAATTACATGATTGTTACTTAGACCCTTCAGTGTAGTAAAGGAGTTATTTAATTTTCCTTGAAACTTGTCTTAAAGGGTATAAGAATGTCATTTTAAGACTGGAATGAAACTTGATGATGATATAAAAAATACTTTATTAGATAGAAGTAATTTGTAGCTTTTTAACCCTTGAACTTATTCTTGGCGACAGTAGTAAAGAAACTCCCTTTTAACAGGAAGAAATTTCCATCAGAACCAGGCTCAGGGAGGAGTAGCCAACTGCTGTGACTAGCTGTGGCATGAATAGAAGGAGAAGAGAGATGAAACACACTATGGTAGACAGAAGATGCAATTTAATGACACAGAGCAGTAGTATATAAACACCAGGGGAGTGAAAAAAAGTTTGTGGAAAAGAAATGGAGCTCTATCAGCAAGCTTGGCCTTTAGAAGGAGAACTAAAGAATGGTTGAGGGTGACCTGATCCAGTTCTAACTATAAGCTTTATCAAAAAAAAAAAAACAAGTTTTAAGACTAATTTTAAAAGTGGAGAGTGTGTCTGGCTCTTGACCCCAAACTGGGAAACTCCACGTGAGAGTTTCCTTTCATCAGTTCAAAGATCTCTTTGAGCGTTGGGATGGGAATGTTGTTAAGGTTGACTTCAGTCAGGCTGAAAGGACCACACAATTTTAGAAGAGGAGAAGACTCTGTTAATGGGCACTTACAGTACTTGCCAGATCAAACTGCTGCAGACTGAGGAGGAGCACATTTTATTCTTCTACAAAAATAAAACGATTTACATGTTAGGTATTGTGTAGTTTGTTGTACCCTTTGTTTTTTAATGGGCTCTAAAATATATTTACCTTCATGATCAGTAAAGTGAAATTAATCAAATGCTCTAAATAATTAGAAAAATGAATGAAATCTCTAAACTTGATGTTAAATACTTATTTTCTTCAATCTAATTTTTAATTAGTAAAATTAGTTGAAAATGATCAAGTTAACTTTTCGAGATATGACTTCATCACCATTACTACGAGTCAAAATCTTCCTCATGGTTTTGAAAATCTACCGATTATTCCATCAGTTGATTGAGTAATCAGATGAGAAATAATTTTGTCTTATTAGTGAGCAATAATGAGTAGCAAATGAATTTGAAATTGTATTATCATGACAACTTAAAGTGTCATCACTTTGCCAAGGTCTGGGAGGGCAGCCTGTTCTGTCTGTTACTCTCAGAATGCAGGAAATTGGTTTGGATGTTCAGGGACCAGCCCGGAAATACCAGGTCTCATGCCTGGCATGTACTGGAAACTGCTGGAACACCAGTGTCACTGTCCACAGTGAAGTGGGTTTAATGGAGGGCCAAACAATTCAAAAGCTTGACAAAACAAAACGCCACCCATCCAAGCAATCTGCGACAACCAGACAGTTGATTAGCACATGATGGCCAACTCGGTTGCCTATGAAGCACAGAATGAACTGAGGACTAGATTACACCGTGTCACGACGCCTCCATTTAGATTTCATGATTCATACCCTTTAACTTTAATCTCAGGCCACAAGTGAGTGGATATAATGTAGGATGATGGAAAAATAAATTCCCGATTTGTTTTCATCATCAAAACATTTCTATACATTTCGATATACAGTATGTGTAAAATATTATTAACAAGATAATATGTAATCTATTTGCATGGTAATGGGGAAATCCTTTTCCATCAGGAGCTTAAAAAAAGTTTGCATTGTTATCGCTGAACATAAGACTTGGTGCCGATAAGCACATTAAAGAAATCAATTCACATTAGGGGAAGCTGGAAGTAGATTTCTTTTACAGAGTTGGATGGTGGTTATTAACAAACAATACTTACACTGTAAGTGCTGCATGAGATGAATTTAACAGGAAGATTAGGAAGGAAATCATTTTCTCAGGATTTGATTATATCTCTGTTGGCAGAATTCAAAAATAATAATAAATTCATTTTACATTACTGTTACATTTCAACAAAATAATCTAATATATAAGATAATGAAATATCATCCATCCATCCATTTGCTTCTGCTTATCCTTTCCCGGGTCACGGGGCAATAAGATAATAAAAATAACACATAAAGAGGGCTCATTGTATTTTCTGTTGACTTCCAAAAGAGTAGCTGTCTACTTGAGCCTTCATGCATACTTTTGATCCTGTGTAGATTACAGAAGCTCCAAAATAAATGTCAATTTGTGCACCTAATTTTGTTTAAAGTAATTAAAGATGAATGCTGCATTATCATTCCATTACGCAAAAAGGACATTTCAAAGAAATCATCAAAAGCCACGAATTACATGACTTTCATGCCTATTATGAGCACATGAAATCTTCTGGTCACAACTTTACTTTTTCCTGTGAAAATCTATAAAGAAGGTGCAGAGTACATAGTTAGCAAAGTGTCCCCTAGAGACAAAATAACCACATCCATGGGAAACACTAGGTTGAAGTGAATAGGAATTATGGGTTGATCCATTAATTTTTTTACTGCTTATCCAGGTCAGGTCACGTTGATTAGAAGTACTGAAAAATGTGATGTCATAATAAATAAATCTAGGCTTTATCACTCCAAACAGATTTCCTTTATAATCTCATCTTTTGGATAGCATTAAAGGTGTTAAATTTATCTCTGTGTTACCTACAAAAGGTCAGAAAAAGTCTGTTTCTGCTCCTGCTTTCTGTTAGGTGCTAATCTGTGCGGTAATAATTAGAGGCTCCCAGACAGCAGTCAGTGCCTTTGTCTGTCAGTTATTATGCAGTCAGTACTGCCTGTTCAGACAGTAACCAACAGAAGCAGGCAGACCAGTCGGACTGCTCGGTGATCTTCAGGCTGAACACACCTTCAGCCATTGCTGTAGTTTAGAGCAGGGCTGTAACTTCTGCTGAGGACGTTCGTGTGTTGTGATCACACACAGGAGGTTCTGGTTTCAGTTTAGATTTCTGTGAGGGTAGCGCTTCACATCATGGGCTGAGCTTTGGCATTATTGCAGGTGATTTAGAATATTATTATATTATATTTGAATATTACATGTAGAATAATATGCTTTAAAATTGTTGTTATTAAGTTTAAAACTTTTTATTAGATGTTTGCATTTTAAAAAAGAAAAAATCAGCTGAAGTAAAGCTGTGTGGGATTTAACTGTGTTACTCCTTGGTGGCAGAGTGGTGTGGTGGTTACCACTGTTGCCTCACAGTAAAGCCTAGATTATTCTTCTGTTGATGTCTGCTTGAGTTCCTCACACAGTCCAAAGAAAGGCATGTTAGGAAAACTGGAGATTCTGATTGGAACATTCTGAATGTGGATGGCTGATACTTTGTTGGCCCATTAGTGACTTGTCCAGGGTGCCTCTGATCCTCTGACAGCAATAATATACTCCAGCTGCTCTGGGATGTGTGTTTGTACCTTACCACTTCAAAAACGGAGTAAATTTTAGTTTGATTTTGGCTACATTGAGATTTTCAAGCAGTGATTTACAACCAGTCAGACTTAGGACCACATTTTCTTATGTCTTTGGTTCACTGGATTATTTAATAGCTTTTACAAATCACATCACTCAGTGGAAAATAGCAAAGAATAGCCCTTTATTGTCGTTCTATATGTGCAGTGAAATTGTGGGTGCTCCACACCAACTGGCCAGGAATAATATATGAATAGTAAGACAGCAGGAATAAATAACAAACATGAAAAATATAGTGCATTGTCTACCAACTGGAAAGTTGGTGGTTCACTTCCTGGCTCTTCCAGTCTGCATGTTCAATCCTTGGCAAGATACTGAACCCCGAGTTACCCCCAGTGCATCCTTGTGTGTTAATGTTAGTCAGAGTGCTTAGATATCGATAAAAGTGCTTATATGAATATGTGTGTGAAGAGAGTGCAGTTAGTGCTCAGAGTAGAAAAACTCTGAAGGATTACTCTCTCAACTTTCTGTTTGGAGCTTGCATGTTTTTCTGTGGTAGGGTGGCTTCTCTCTGCCTTCCTCCCACTCTCCAAAGACATGCATGTGAAGTGAAATCGGGAGTCTAGATTGTGAATGTCAGTGTGCAGATGTCTGTCTCTGTGCGGTTGCCCTGGAACAGCTGGAATAAGCTCCAGTCTTCCCTTTTTATATTAATTAAAAAGTGGAAGAGGTTGGATGGATGGATGTTCTTGGGCTTCCTTCTTATAGAAACAACAAAGTCCCAGTTAATTGTGTTTTCTTCCTGCATAGCAGACATATTTTGATGGACACATATTTTCACTACAGGTAAATATCAAATTAGATTTCTCTTTAAAAGCATATCGACAATCTTCTTTGGCTTCAAAAGTAACAAATGGACCCAGATCATAATTAGCGGCTTAAACATTTACAGAAACATGTCTATGGCTTAGATAAGACAGTCAGTGTTGAGCCAGGCAAAATGATTAGTCAGTTTATCAATTAGTAGGTACCGGTAGTAAACTTGAAGTCTTCATGTTTAAATGATGTGTTTTATGACGTGTATAAGGTATAGAAGTTAAATGATTAATCAAGAAAATGATGGGCTGATTAAAAGCTGAGTTCTGGATCAGTACGGTTCTTACACTGTCCAGACACAACGTTAGAACACTGAGTCGGTTGGTCATAATGTTGGTGTACATTTGTATAATTAATATGAGTCACATGGAATTAAATGCCAGTTTTTAATCTGACTGAGCTGGTGGTGAGCATAAACCAAGAGTCCAAGTTTTACAAGAGATGGCACAAAATCTGCAGCCAGTTCTGTTTTTAAAGAGCAGATGATGAAACAGTTCCTCCTCCTCCCAAAACAAACATTTAACTTTGTGACTTCATGTCAGTAGCATGAAGTGGACTCTCCCTTTATAAACATGCAGTAGACTGTGATGACTTAAGTGCTGTAGGAGCTTCACACACAGGTCAGTTATCAGAGTTAATAGTAGAGCGGAAGCGAACATGTTCAGTGTGTGTCAAATGTGCGTCTCTATGTTTCCTTGTACTTGGTTTAATTTAATTTGCAGCCCTGCTGTGAGTTTAGAGTTACTTGGGTTTTCCATGCCAGACATGACTAAAGAGTTCTTTGCTGTTTAGATTTAAAAAATAAATATAAATGTGATTGTTTTTATTATTTATTATTTTTAAATTAAACAATCCACTTTGATGTTGTTTGATTCAACAAGTGTGAGCATGCTGAAACAGATATGTTGAATATTGTAAACCTCCTGGATACCAAAAACTGCTGTTCCTAATTATAAATAGGCTGCAACTAATGATTACTTTAGTAGTCGTCTAATCTGCTAATTTTCTTCGATTAGTCTATTAGTCAACGACTAGCCCTTATCTCTGCTTCCTGTGGGCAAACCGTGGCTCAGGGGGTTGGGAAGCGTATCTGTAACCGGAAGGTCGCCGGTTCGATCCCCGGGCTCTCTGTCCTGGTCGTTGTGTCCTTGGGCAAGACACTTTACCCTACCGCCTACTGGTGTTGGCCAGAGGGGCCGATGGCGCGATATGGCAGCCTCGCTTCTGTCAGTCTGCCCCAGGGCAGCTGTGGCTACAACCGTAGCTTGCCTCCACCAGTGTGTGAATGTGAGAGTGAATGAATAGTGGCATTGTAAAGCGCTTTGGGTGCCTTGAAAAGCGCTATATAAATCCAATCCATTATAAACCTCCTGTTCTAAGCTGCAGTACTTCGCTCGTTGCCACCACTCCTCCTGGCTGCCTGGCTTGAGCACAGACCCTAAGTCATCTCCCTCGTCCAGAAGCCGGGCATCTGCGTTTAACTCTGCCAGTTACTGCTACTGCTGCTGCTGCTACTACTGCCCCCAAAGCTGCATTTTGGCGCTCACATGCAGTCATGCCTCAGAGCTGCCCATCATCTTCCACCTTTTCAAGGCCGCGTCTACCTACGGTGCCCGTTGTTGGCATCTCAATGGTTTATCGCGTGGCAGTGTGTGGTGGCCGTAGCTTTTGCTGTCCAGAGGCCTGTGTGAAAGATATAACTCTGACCGGTTGGTATGGCTGATTATGCGTTTATATGTCTGTATGTTGTAACATGTGAAGCACTTTGTAACTGTTTGAAAAGTACTATGTAAATGAAGTTGCTATTATTATCAAGAGGCCCATGTCTCCTGGATTTATGAAGCACCTCACAAACCCACAGACATCGGATATCTGAACACACCATATCAACCTGTTCCTTTTGACGTGGAAAAGTAGTGGCTCTACTCTGAGCCCTGAATGATCAAACTCCTCAGCTTATATCTAACGGGGAGCCCAGACATCCTGGGAAGGAAGCTTATTTTCCAATTGTGACCATAGGTGAGGGTGGGGATGTAGATTGACTGGTAGCTTCACTTTCATACTCAGTTCTCTCTTTTGCCACTGTGGACCAGTAAAAAATCCACAGATAAGTGGTGCAGCATTTGCAAATTGGTTCTTTTTTGTTCTAGTCTTTGCAGCTGGGGGGCTAGTCATGTTCAGGTAGACACTCGACTCTGTGGTGCCCACCATGTTGAAGCGTTTGGACAGGATCCGGTTCAGGGGACGGCGGGATGAGTTCCTGGATCTGGCTGAGTCGCCCAACACATCCGACACAGAATGCAGCGAGGAGATTGTGATTAAACCTCGCGCCTCTGTCAGAGAGACAGAGGAGGTGAGGGAGGCAGAGGTGGAGCCGCAGGGTGATGCTCAGGTGCAGAAGCACACAGAGAAAATCAGTATTTTTACTTTTTCTAATGTTATGTTGCTTATTATGTTTTCTTCTGCTCTTTCTAAGGCTGGTCCAGGATCTTTTTCTGCAGCTCTGGATGACAGGACAGATTTAAATGAGGTTAAAGGTCACTTAGAAATTGCCTTGTTGGAGAAGCACTATTTGCGTGAGTATTCCGTGAATTTTATCTTCATATGTCAAGTTTTATTTTGAAAAATAACCAATGAACTTTAGCTCAGCAAGGTCAGATTTACGTAGACGAAGCAGACCAGGTGCCAGGTTTTTTGTCAGGTCTCTTTCTTCTCACTCAAATCAGTTAAAATTATTTTGTCAGAATCGCATTCAAACAAGTGTCATTCAAGTCTTTCATCCATAAGCTTTGTAGAAACTGATGAGTCGACATCACAGCTTCAGTTGTCAGTTCATTGTAAGCGTCAAACATCCCCCAGTACAGTCCCGATAGCGCTCTGTAATCAGTCAATATTTGGCCTTTTATGTAACACACACACAGAGCTATTAATAACCCTGCTGACCGCATTTGACACGCATGCAGAGAGATTTTGGTGAATAAGCCATTTGTGCCCGCATCCTCAAAAAATACTAATCGTATTAATAGGAATAAAATAAAGTTTGTCACCTACGTTGTCGTGCTCCAGTTTCACTATTATAAGTTTAGCACTTTTAACTTCCAGTGTTTGTCTGTTTCAGAGGAGGAGCTGAGAAAACTTAAAGAGGAGTCCAATGTGGATTCACTGAAACAGGAGTTAGAAAAGGAGCGCTGCAGACGCATCGAGCTGGAACAGAAAATCAACGATGCCCTGAGATCTAGGCTAGTTGTATATATATATTTTCAGATTTTCATATATAAAGGGAGCCCGTATATGCACTTTGAGTCCACTAAAGGTGATTTTAGTGTTTCATAATCAGTTTTTATCTTGTACTGCGTCCCTCACGTCTTCTTCTGTCTAAAACAAGCCATTGTAATATTTCCCATTTAAAACCAACTTTTAAGACATTTTCCCCTGATTGGATGTCAGTGTTTAAACATCACTTGGGTGGGGCTGCTGTCCTCACAGCCAGAGCTGTGATGAACATGTCAGATAGGTCTGGTCTTTTTGGTACAATACAAACCCACATGTAGAAGAAGAAAACGGTCTGAACCCTGAGCTTTCGGCTCATGTACCAAAAATCATTATTTGAAACATATTTCTATTTATAAAGTATGTAAAATTTGAGACTAATTCAATTTGCTGAGCTGGACTCAAAGCGGCTTGCTCCTATGCTTTATGCTGGACTGACACGACACAGTTTCTACCTCTTGCAGACTTGAAGACTCACCATCTCAGACACCTAAAGCTCCGTCTGCTCCTTCAGCTGCTGGCAGTGGTATGGCTGATCTGTGCTCTTTCACTTTTTGCAGATGTTCCATCTTTTCACCTTTGTTTGACGTGAAAAGAAACAGAATTAATTGAATGGTCCTTTAATTATTATCACAATTGCCTTGTTTCCCCCCTCAGACAAACAGAAGGAGACTCTGGTTGACACCTTATTGAAATGGCTTTATGATCGATTTGGTGTTTATATCGAAGACTTCCGCTTCCAACCAGAGGAGACGACAGTGGAGACGGAGGAACCACTGAGTGCCAAAAGGTCAGAAAACATTCTGAAACTGTCTGTGACAGACTTCTGTGTGTTAGCAGAACTGTAACGGTAGAAAACTGAAAACTGACATTGTTTGAACTGACATTTTTATTATATAGTAACTCAAAAAATTACATCTTTAAACACTCACACAGACACACACACACACACACTGCAGTGCTGAGCTTTTCAAGAACTTATCACCTAATCCACACAGTTTTTCCAGCCATGCAAACACATCTGAAGCATTTTATATTTGTAATTGTAAAACTGCAACCGTAACAATAAAGCTACTGAAAAGTATGAAAATCGGATCAGGTCTGCTGTGGAGTTATTATAACCACATAGGTTTTCACTGTGTTCTTTATCATGTTATCTTTTTTATAATCACAGGTTGACTGAAAACATGAGACGGCTCAGTAAGTTTGCTTGTTTTTTTTTTTACCAAATGTAATATGCAACATTGTTTGAAGACAGTGAGCTGCACTGCTGGGTATAGTGTGCAATAGTACTACAGTAACAGGTCATGTATTTGCTATAAACAGAAGCATGAGCAAGTGAAACAGTGAAGGGCCAAGAATAGATCGTTGTGGGATACGGTAAAATAGTTCATTAGACCATATGCAATAAGTAGACAATATTGTACGTCCCACAGAACATCACTGCGTTAAATATAAAAATTTAACTGAAGAGATTAGATTCAAGGGGTTAAAACTATTGCATTAACTGATTAGGCAGCAGTGTAGTCATTGTTAGAGTCATTTCATTTTCAGTAGCTCGAGGATAATGGAACATTTGCATAGATATACCCTGTTGTTATTTCATAACTATGTAAGAAGTTAAAACGTTTAAATTCAAGGGAATTCTCAAAATGTGCTCCACAGAGCAAATAAGGAAACAGAAGGGGACATTTAGTATGTGATAGTCATTAATGAGTTTGGGTTTGAGACAGACTGCATCTCCTTGTTAGCCACGCATCCCATTCACATCTCCTGGACATCAGATATACTAAACCCAAGCCAAATGCATAAACATTCAAATAAGTTTATGCATTTATAGAGCTGATGTTTTCTTTGTCATGATTAAGTCAGCTGATGTCAGTTTGTCTACTTTCCAGAACGAGGATTTAGACCCGTTACCAATTTCATGAGGAACCTTTCTGCCTTATCCAGCTGGTACTCCATCTATACATCAGCCATTGCCTTCATTGTGAGTTCACACACACACACACACAC
>NW_005187602.1:984021-985346 GCF_000239375.1 Pundamilia nyererei
CACCAGTCACAACAGATATAACACAAGTAGACAGACTGATTCAAAACTAAATGTGTTTACACCTATGTGATCTCCACAGGTCTACATGTATGTGGCGTGGAATGGATGGGTCATCCCCATGTTCCTGTTCCTCGCCATTCTCCGCCTGTCCTTGAATTACCTCATTGCCAAGTTAGTGTAACCTTTGCTCTCTCTAAGTTAGTCACACCACTTTTATCAGAACCAGAGAAAAGGCAACAGTTTTAAACCAGGTCAAGGTTCAGTACCAAGTCAGTGTAGGTAAGGTTTATCAGGAATACTTGTTCCCTTGTCTGTGGTGTTTTTGTTTTTTTAACTTGTTGGACAAATATGTTATTTACTTTTAGAGTTACTAAAAAAATGGCTTCAGTAGATTCTTCAATTTAAGACGCATGTAGTCGTGCCGTGGCAAATCTAGTGCAAATTCAGTAGTTAGCATCTTTTTACATACTTTTTTTTCTTATCTTATCAGTGTATTCATATGTCAGGGTCATGAATTATGTGTTAAGTGAACAGTTGGCTCTTAAAGTCAACAGACTGACCATTGTAAGAATCTGAAATCGTTAAAGTGCCAGTCGCTTGATGATCAGATGACTGGATCAGAGCTGTTCAATATGAGCAAAAGTTTACTGCAGAATTTTGTTGAATATCTGATTACAGTGGTCCGATGAGGGACCCTTAAATGTGTCTTGATACAACAAGACACATTTAAGGGCATACAAGGCAATGAAGTTCATTATATTTATTATATAGCTCATATTTTCTCATGATTCCTGCTCTTAGAGGCTGGAGGATCCAGTGGAGCATTGTACCTGAAGTTTCAGAGCCAGTGGTGAGAAATCTCTCTTTATTCTGGCCTCCTCATATTCATTACTAAATATTTTATTATGAAATGACTCGCATAAAACTGTCCTGATGTCCCAAATGGAAACTGTTAAGTTCTTTAAAACAGATATTCAGGATTCTCATTTTGTTTTTTCAGGAGCCTCCTAAGGAAGACCTGACTGTGTCTGAGAAGTTCCAGCTGGTCCTGGATGTCGCTCAGAAAGCTCAGGTGAAATGTGATGGACAGTGAGAGGTCTAAGGTCACAAGTGGTTCTTTTTGACATATTTAATTATTATTGTTATGTCCTTACAGAATCTGTTTGGAAGGATGGCCAACATCCTGGAGAAAATAAAGAAGTAAGCTTTTCTACACACAGTTTCATGTTTCAGCTCAGAAAGAACCGGTGATCCATTTACAATGCTTCTTTATAATGTGTGTGTGTGTGTGTGTGTGTGTGTGTGTGTGTGTGTGTGTGTGTGTG
>NW_005187602.1:986557-993016 GCF_000239375.1 Pundamilia nyererei
TGCAGTAGGCAACACATATGGTGCCCACTCACTAGCAGAGAATACACTGAAACATTAGCTGTGCTATTCACACATCAGCACAATCCAACATCACACAAAGGGTGTAAGGGTGCATCAGATATCTGTGTTCACATGTGCACTATAAAAGGTGAGGAATCCAGTACACGTGTGAAAACAGCTATATATAACAGGCCAGATGTTCCTGTGAATCTTCTTGATTACTGCCTGTTAAAAAGGCATGCAGACCTGTGATAAAGATTTCAAACAAGTGTCTATTAAGTCCAACAATGTAGATGAATGCTCATTTTGAAGGAACCTTATAGTTTTGATGGAAATGAACGTTTCTGCTGGGGATGGGTGGGATGGCTGTGGTGAGTCCCTTTAGGGGTCATCACAGCAGATTGTGTGCCTCTGTCCTCTCCTGTCTCTAGCATCCTTTTTAGCCACAGCACCATTCTGCATTTCCTCCTTCAATACATCCATGAATCTTCTTCTTCTTCCTCTTTGCATCTTGCTTAGCAGCTTCATATTCAACTTTTTTTTGTCCAGTATATGCACTATAAAAGATTTTTACTCTTTAATCCTCAGGTGTATACGCAGGTATCAAGTTCTTCATCATTGACTTCATCTTTAAGAGTTGTCCCAAGCTGAGGCAGCGCTATGACACCCCCTACATCATCTGGACAAATTTACCCACCGACCTGCAGCTGAAAGAGCGCAGCAACACTATGCTGGGCCGACGAGTGAGTCCAAACTCCTGCATACATCTACACACGGAGCTCAGAGATCTCAGCACCGGGCTGATGTTAGTCTGTGTCAGTTACATGACGTAAAGGAACAAACCCTGCAGTAGTGAGATCATAGGCTGGAAAAACCAGCACTTGTTACTGGTTCTTACTGGTCTGGTTGTATTTTTCTCTCCCAGCTGTCTGAATCTGAACAGGTAGGATTGTGCGCTGAGTGTGTGTGTGTGTGTGTGTGTGTTATATTTACAATCACAGTGTAGAGGCCCATAGTGTGTGCTGTGGTGAGAGTTGTGATCAGATATTTTGACTGACATCACTGGCTGTAACCAATCAGCTGCTGAAGTGTTGGTCTATCTGGTTAAAATCCTCTTAGGGTGGGACGTCCCGAATCGTAAACACTACACCTGGCGTACTAGTCAGATTTTCCCACTTTATATTCAGATGATCCTGTGACCTTTCCTTTAGCTTCACCCTTTTAACAAATGTAGATCTGGCACAAATGTTGTGATTTACCTCCAAGTAAGATCTAATGCCAAAGTTCAGGTAAGAATGAATAAAGTTTTGTTGTCTTCTTTTTCTAAGTGTAAAATAGTTACTACATCCCATAAAATGAGAGATTAGATTTAAACCTAAATCAGAAAACAATGTATGTCAACCAGCCTCAATATTAAAAGCAGTGACAGGTGAAATAATGATTGATCATCTTGTTAACTGCTTAACAAACACCAAGTCACCAGCAAAGCTCACTGGGGGAGGGTTAGCTTTTTGGAGTATTTAAGCCACGTGCTAAAGAAAGTTGAAGATGTTACATTTCAAATCCAGAGTATTTAAACTGTTATAGATCCTCTGTTAGAGCATTTCTACATGGCAAAACAAATTAGGTAAATATTCCACCCCCCAAAATTTAACCCCAGACAGGCTGTGGATGACCTGGTAGATGTTAAGAGGTTAAAATGTGCTGTTCAGCTGAGTTGTGACCTACCCATGGGCGCTCTGCTTACGCTTCTGACACGACCAAATCCTCTGGCAGCATCTCATGCTCCAACTTATCACAGCTGGGGTTTTTTTAACTAGATCCTAAAAATATTAGACAGGGGTTTTTAATGTTGCTGACGGATGTATCCTACCCAGTGTTAACAGACACAGTTAATGTTTGTTCCCAACTAATGTCTTGAGCTGCACGTACACTGAGTTTCAGCCTACCTTCCAGCATACCTGAGTACATTTTTGGGGGGAGTATGGGTGATGCAGCAGCTTAAAACATTTAAAAGCTCTGGTCCTGTGTGATGATTACAGTAAAGGTCAGTAGAAGGTTTCCTGCTGTAAAGAACAGCAGATTAGATATTTATGCTTGCATGTCAAAGATACTGATACCTCTGCGAGAAGCTAAAATCTAACTGGACAATTTATGGTTAAGTTCTTCAATTTGGCAGAATTTTCATTCAGATTCAATTCAGAGCCTTCAATTTTCCTTTTTTTGAGTGGAAACGTGCTCGTTTTACCTCCAGGCTGAACTGAAGTATCCTTATAAAAAATTTGTAGCAGTATTGGAGGACCGCATCAGGTGAGCTGAAACACATTCCAGTGAAAAAGATCATGTACCAGGACTGCTCTGAGACTGAGTAAAAAGCAGGCAGTGTCCAAAGAAAAATCTGAAAAGAACTGTTGCTCAAGACCAATTTAAAAGCTACAAGAAAGTCTGTCTTACTAGAAGAAAAATGTAAAGTAAGGAATGATTTTGCACTGGATTATACATCTGACTGCGGGGATGCTTCAGACACTGCTACTTGTAGTGATTAGCAAATTGTGTACCTGCTTCTGTCTACCTGCTCAGGTGATAGCTGCTGGGGGCCGAGGCAGCCTCACCGCAGCAGCTCCTGTGGGTGTCAGTCGGGATGAGGATGGAGGGCGATACTACAGCACCAAGAGAGGAGCTTTTCATGAGGTGTTTAACCTGCCAGAGAGTGAGCGCCCTCTGACAGGTGAGAAAGGAACTACAGGAGAAAATAGATGAATCCTTCCAACTCAGTCTGAAGTGTTGGCCCATCATTCTTTGTGGGTCTTATAATATGCAGTAGATTCAGAAAGGATTCACACCCTTCATTTTTTGCACATATTATTATTTTATTGTAAATTTAAACAGATAAATTTGACGTTTATGTACACTCTACTTGAAAAGGACAAAAAATTGTTTTACAGATGCATAAAAGAATCTAAAACGGAATTATCTATTTGCTAATGCAGTTTAATAGAAAGGACTTTAGATGTCGACTGTTTTCTTACCAGTAATATTTTAATTGTAATGATTGTTTCAGTGTGTGAGACTGGCTGGCGCTGCTGCCTCATCAACAGAGACAGGAAGACACCGACAGACTACATCCGCAACGGAGTGCTTTATGTCACCGAGAAGTAAGTCATCTGACAGAATGAGCAGAGAGACTCTGTGTCACATCTGTTCATCACACAGAATGTTTCCTCCTATAAGTTTGGCACCTGTAGTAATAAGCAGAGCGAGCGATAACATGTTGAGTACGTCATTTATTTGTCCCGCATTTGTTTTCTGACATCGCGCAGCCTCTGCAGCATTTTTGGTTCTGTCTTTGTATGAACATTCAAACAGTAAACTTGCGTTTACTAAAGTATTTCATATGACACTTTTACATTTATACATAAAGTTTGAAAGCCTAAGGTTGCTTTACCTGAAAAGTTAAAGGTTAAAAAGATTATTAGCCAAAGGCTTCGGTAAATAGGTGACAAGTAAACTTCTGTTTGAAAATGATCTCAGGGGAAAGGGCTTCAGAGTGTAGGAGTACCAACACTGAAAGGTCTCTCCCCGAACAACTATAGTTTGGTGTGAGAGATGCAGGATAATAAAGACCATAAATAATGAACAGTAGTTACTTCAGACTTCTGAGAAGAAAATAAACTGCCAGGGTGTCTGATGAAAGAGCTGGGCTATTCTTATGTTTGGCTTATCGGGTATGCAAGTTTCCATTAGGGTGTGTTGCTGATCCTCGGTGGATGGGTGCCATAAATGTTCTGAGTGCTTATAATCTCTTATAATCACCATTGCAGAGCGTTGTAGGAGCGGGAGGTAACAGAGTCTCTGCTGTCTTTACAGTTACCTGTGTTTCGAGAGCTCCAGCTCCAGGTCCGGGTCCTCAAAGAGGAACAAAGTCATCAAACTGCTCGACATTACTGACATCCAGAAGGTAAGTGTTCACTTTAGAAATATTGTTGATGCTTCCCAGGTTTATAATATTCAGTTAGATTACTTTGTGATGTCATTTCCTGATTAGCTTGTGTTTTTGAAGCCACTGTAACTAGCCTGTGTAAACATTTGAGTGTCTTTGATTAGATTAAATTGTTAATTAATTAATAAAATAAAAAGAAAGCAGACATGTCATTTCACTACACTGCAGTGTTAGTTCTTAGAAAAGTCTTAATGGAGTAAAAACCTGAAACAAAAAGTGCTGCAGGTACTGAAGCCGCTTTTGTTTTCATTTATTCAGGAAACAGTCTTTTACTTTCTAACATCAGATATTTAAAACCTTTCTAACGTGTCTGCTCTTCTTGCACATGTGTTCCCCTTGCATTGGTCTGAATTTGCTCTGATCTGCTCTGTTGTTTCTCACAGTACAAAGTTTTGTCAGTGCTGCCTGGGTCTGGGATGGGGATCTCCATTGCGACACCATCCACCCAAAAAGTAAGAGCTCAGTTCAGAATAGCAAAGAAACTAAAATTGTTTTTACTCATTTAGAAGAAGCATTTCACAGATGTAAGAATACACTCTGACAAGTAAAAGTACCACTAATAAGTATGAGAAGTGATGTACTCTAAATACTTTAACAGATTTCTATACAGTATGCATTTGTTACACTGATGTGTAACAAGTGTGGCTCTGTTTTCTTTTTGTGTTGAGCCTCGTTCTAATGTTCCTCTGTTCTCTTGCAGCCTATGGTCTTCGGCGCAATGATGCACAGAGATGAGGCATTTGAAGCCATCTACACTCAGTACACGAAGATCGTTACTAAGGCTACAGCTATCAACCCTGAGACATAGTAAGACCTTTGCGATGGCTGCCTTAAACACAAGCACCTGAAGGTTCTTAGATGGCTGCTGACTTCAGTTTGAGCTGCTGGTCTTCCCCCATCAGTCACCCATGAAAGTAATTCAGTGATAGTATTTTAGTGATTGATATTAAATCAGCTGATTCCAACTAATCACTGATTATTATTTTTTTGTCAGAATCAGACAGTCTGTTATCAATCACTGTTTCTGATAACAAATTAACAATACCATCCACAAATGAGAGCACTTTACATCCTCTCTAAGGGTTAGTTTACTGAAAAAAACATTTACAAGAATTGCGTCTCTGTTTTTTCATCTCTGATAAACATCTCAGCATTTCACGTGCGCAGACTTGATATTAAATTAAAAGCCTCTTGATAGCTCAAAGGGTTCAATCCCTCCCATAGTTTTTAGGCTTTTATTGTGAAAAGTCTACTGGACGTTTTTGGTTCACATAGTAAAAGCCTGTAGAAGAAGAAGTTTTATAAAGCTTACTTTTACTCCCACAGCTACTTTTACCTGCAGTTTATTGGTTCAGGTTTGTCACATGACCGATTGCAGGCTTTAGTTTACTTTAGTAGCAGCAAATTAAACTGGAAACTTAACTACATTTTGTTTTTGTGCTAAAGAAAATTGAATAATAATTTAATTCGCTAGTCAATTAATAAGAACAGTTATTCTCTGCCTGCAGCTTTCCCAATATATTAATTTCTTGCTTTTCTGTGTCTTTATCGATGTAATCTGAACATTTTCAGGCTTTGAACTGTTAATCAGACAAAACACAATGTTTAACAAAAATGACACTGTGCACTCTTGAGAAACTGGACTGGATGTATTTTACTGTTTTCTAATGACTATACAGTTAATCTTAGTGGTAGACTTAATTTGGCCTTTACTCACAACCAAACATATTAATCTGACTTATAAACACTGACTGATATTAGTCTGTCTGCAGGCAAATTATGAAGGGAGGAAACAGAAAATTAAAAAAGTAGTTTTTAATCTTGTTCTGATTCTGACTCAATATTGTCTAATTGTATAAAAGAACAGCAAAAGGTCCATCAAGTCTCTCGCTGACAGTTCAAATCTTCAAATGTTAAGAGAAACTGATACTATTGTTAAATAGTGTCTTTATAGCTTGCGATGCAAACTTAGGTGGAGGGTTTCATGACTGTGTATTAAACCGCTGGCAAACAAATGTGTTTAAACCTCATTATTATACATTGGTGTCTTCAGGGATTTGTAAACAGTATCATCATATGACTCTGTATTGTACTATTGCAACTAAGCCTTACAGTTAATATGTTGGTGTAAAGTGTTTGTATTCTGTATCAATGTTCAGCAGTTATGTGAGCAGTCTTTGACACATGGAATTTAGTGTAAACCACAGAGTTAGTCTTTTTCTTAAGCTTTGTTTGACTTAGCCAGAAGCTAAGTGGCTAAAGCTAATGCCAGTTTAGCAGTTTATGCTTTCTGTTTTACAATTAATGAGCCACGAAACAAAATCCCACAGGGAACTACAAATGCTACATTTTTGTATTTGTTTGTCATTCGATTTCCATCAAGCTTAAAGAAGAATCAACTAAAGCACTAAAAAAAGCACTTTTTTCTTTCATTTCTATTATCTGATAACTTTATTTGG
>NW_005187602.1:993263-1000394 GCF_000239375.1 Pundamilia nyererei
ATTCATTGGCAAAAAATAAACTCTCCAAAATAAGATGTTCTTTTAAATATAAATTCTGACAAATTTTAAAAAATAAAATTGCACATGAAGTAGACAGCTTCACTTACTTTAGTTTGATCTCACTTTAATTTCCAAATGTTTTTTCTTTTGTGGGTTTTTTTTTTTTTTTTTTGGATGCCACTTGCTAATACCATCATGCCTCAGCCAAGTACTCTTTAAAAATAGTTTCCTGACTTTCTTTCAGTGTGTCCTGTTTTTGCTCGGGTTTGATTTTTGCCTTGTTGACGTCACTGTGAACATTTTTCTCTCCTCCTTTTGTGTCTTTTGGATTTGAGGTTTTTATAAAATGGTTTCTTGTATGGATAGGTGTAATGTTTTTTAAATTGTGTAATTTCTATTGTTGAAATGTGATGTACATGTGTTTAAGTAAAATCAAAAATGGTACCTTAACAGTGTGTGGCTTTTTAGTGCAGTACCTGCATCATGCTTTAGGTGGCATCACATTTGTGCCTAATATATCGGCTTCACAATGCAGGAACTCCAGCAACACTTAAGGGAAGATGAACAACTGATACAACTTTTATCTCCCTCCACCTTGGAAGTAGGTGAAGATGTGCCAGAAATGTTTTGCTCTAATATATTGGCTTACCACAGATTTTTTTTTTAAAAGGCCACAAGTGTACATAATAGTCCGATACCAGTCACTTTTCATTTAATTTAACTTTAAAGTATATTGATCAGATGCATAACTCTAGACTTTCACTGTAAAAGAAAAGATGGCCTAAAAATAAAACAATTTTACAGAGATAATAGATCTGTATGGTTTTATACTCTGTATAATTTTCATGTACGTACATTTCCAGTGCATTCTGTTTTCAAAGTCATCGTGGACACTAATGGTAATACATTTAGCTACAGCACAACTCTTGCTCTTTAAACAGTGACTGAAATGTGTTTTCCGATATGCTCTTACGTCTAAGAACTTCAGCTTATTGCAGCTGTTCAATATAAACTTACCACAAACAGTAAAATTATTTCTTTGTTGCTTCTTGTTTATTCTTGTTATTCTTATACAGGAGAGCCTGTTTATTTCCCCTTACATGGTGCTACATTTGTCAGGAAAATGTGGGCTTCAGTATGTCAGCAACAAAACTCAGGTAGGCTGTTCAAATTCAAATTTTATTGGTCACACACACAACCATACACAGTATGACATGTGGAGAAATGCTTATTGCTGTCCAATGCCCAACCAGTAAATGACAGTAAGAACTGACAGTAAGATTTACAGATTACTACAAAATTTACAGATTTTAACTTACAGTAAATTCTTAGTAATTTACAGTAAAAATATGCAAATAACAGTTTACCAAAGAAATTATGAATAAAAATAAATTATAAATTTTAAGAAGTGTGCAAAAAAACAAACAAACAAACAGTGCGTTTGATGATGTGATGTGTGTGAGAGAGTCCAGTCCTACACCTGGTTCAGGACCCGAATAACCTGGGGAAAGAAGCTCCTCCTCATTCTCTCTGTTTTGGCCTTAAGGGAGCAAAAGCACTTCCCAGACCTCAACACTGAGAAGAGTCCATTGTTGGGATGCGAGAGGTCCATCATAATCTTCCTGGCTTTAGTCTTTCACCACTTGGTGTAGATGGACAGCAGGTCAGGAAGCTCTGATAGAATGATGCGTTCGGCTGAGCGCACCACTCTTTGCAGATCCGGTCAGTCCTGCTTGAGGCTGGATGCTGGCTGTGGTTTTTAAACGAGGCTCATTAAGGAGCCCAAAGTGTGCCAGGATAATTTTCCCTCACACCATTACATGACCAACAAGAATCATTTATACAAGCCAGGCTGGATCTATGCTTTCATGTTGTGGTTCTTACACTAGCACCTTCTGTCACCACAGAAATTGACGCTCACCAGACATGCATAATGGACCTTCCATGACCTTCCAAGCTATATAGTTTATGTCTTCCATATTTCCAACTATATCCATAATCACATACTGTGTATGCTACCATTGTATATAGTATATTATCTTACTTTTTTTCATTGATTGTACTTAATTGTATTTTTGTATTTCCTTCATATATCTGTACCTGAGCTGAGGTGACGCAAAAATTTCCCCGTTGTGGGATCAATAAAGTCTTATCTTATCTTATCTTATCTTATCTTATCTTATCTTATCTTATCTTATCTTATCTTTTGGCAAGCCCATGTGTATGAGCCTCACTTTCCTGTTCTAAGTGAAAGGAGCGGTCCCTATAGTGCTTTGATGCTGTAGCCCATCTGCTTCAAGTTTCTGTGTGTGTTGTGTTCAGAGATGTTCTTTTGGACACCTTGGTTGTAAGCAGTGGTTATTTGAATCACTGTGGTCTATATATGAGTGGTTCTAGCAGGCAGACCAAATTTAGAAGAGAGAGTCTTCATCCACAGATTTTATTATTGTAATCTATTATTCTATTTAAAAAGCAGTAGAGTACCATTACATGTTATGTAGCAGTCCAATGAATACCGTAGAACTTGTAATGAAAGAACTGTAAAAGAACTGCATTTTTAATCTACATTTTATTCAATGCATGCACATCTTTAATTTAAAAATATACAAAGATGAACGAATTTAACTGCTAAGAGTCATTTTTTAAAACTTTTATTACATTTGTATTACTTTCATATGAGCTGTTTTGTTGGGATACTAATTTTTAAAATCGAATTTAAATCAAACAAAATCATAGATGGTAAATGGAAATTGTTCCGACACAAGTTTTAGCTAGCTTTTGACTACAATCCCCAGGACGCCACCGGAGACTCCGTCATAGTCTTTAAACCAATAGTGGCGCATCTATGAGTCACGTGACACGCAGCGCAGCAGATTTGAATTATTTGTGAAATTCTCTGCTTCCACGTCGCTGTTTGAATGCGAAGCAAAAAAGATTTGCGAGGTTTCGGAGGAAATAGAGGTTTGTATTTTAACTTGAATAAAACATTTTCTCCATGGAAATTGTTGGACCATAAAATTATCGAAAATGAATCTTTAAATTGTGAGTTGTACGCTCTTGTCCGTTATTGTTTGACATAGGTGGAGTGCTAAAGAGCTAACGTTAAAGTTAGCATGATAGTCAAAATGGTCGTTTCTAAATTCGCTGGTTTCACTGTTTGTCAGTGTTGGTGTAAAGTTGAATGTTTTTAGGCTATTGTGATAGTAAACCTGCACGTCTGATCTGTTTTCAGAGACGAACAAGCTTACGGATGGACTGTCGAGCTAACAGCGGTGAGTAAGCATTCAGTGACCGTCAGATATCGTACCGTGTGTTTTTAAGCGTTTCATCACTAATCACTTTGATTGTGTCTCAGTAGATGTGTTCTTTCTGCCTGATGAGAAGTTTGACTTTGATGTTTCTCTGTCGCCTGCCAGGTAAAAATCAAAGAGAGTTTCTATCGAGGTACTGCCAGGAGTTCAGTCACGCACTTTTCTTTTATTTCCGCATTTAAATTCCCACAACGTCCTCTGATTGTCCGGCTGCCAACATCCAGAAGACGTGTTTGACATGTGATCTTGCACTAATAAGGTTTACATGCAGGATTTGATCTGCAGCACAGTATAATAACGGACAATATGTAAGCTAATGAAAACTAAACTGAATTGAGCAAACCCACACAAAAAGTCAAATTGACAAAGTAATAAACTATTAACAAGAATATAAAACAACCATTAAAACTATTGAACAGTATAAAATTAGTAAAACAACATGTGTCCCAATAGTTCCGTTGTCTTCAACTGTAAATAAGTTTAAGTGAATGTCAACAACTTTTGCAAAACTCTGAACACCCTGAGGTATCTTAAAAGTCAGTTTTAACTGAGTAAAAACCATCAAGGAACTCCGTATTTTAACCCTCAACTGTAAAATGCGGATGGGTATTGTCGTCACCCTGCTGGCCGGGCAGGATGGCAGTTGACGTGGACACGCAAGTTTCTCTAAGTATACCCTCAATACCATCACCCATTTTAGATGTAAGCTCTGTAATGTATCATATTAGGCCTTGAGTTATTGGTTTAAAAAAAAAATCCCTCTAAAGTTTGTTTGGGTGTGTGATTTCTAATTCAAACTACTTAAGTGCATAATATATCTTAATAATTTAAAGCAAAATAAGTTTACTTTGGTTTTGCCTTTATAGCTCCAAATTTAATTTTAGTAATAACTTGAACTCTTTTTCTCTTCTTTTGTTATGTCGGCATGACACGATTGCTCCACATCACTCTTGCTTTATTTTAAGAAATGCTTTATTTTTTTAAAACTGTGTGTAGTCAGCTCCTTGATGTTTAAAGTTTAATTGCTGTGAACTGTTTGTTACTCTTGCTGTGACTTATGCACTAATGTCCTTGTGCTCTGCAGCTCTAGGGGTGATGAAGATGAAGATGAGGTGTTTGTTGGTCCAGTCAGTCATAAAGAGAAGTGTGTTTCCGTTAATGTGGCGTCTCCCCTCGAGAACCATAGCATAACCTGGAGCCCGCTGACGGGAGAACAGCTGGAGGCTGTGTGTCAGGAAGCCCACAGACTAGCAAGTCAGCTGCAGAGCACTGTGTCACACGATGAGAACAGAGACGCCACCAGTGTGACCATGGACACCATGACTGAGCAAGAGGAGTTTGTCGAGGATGCTGAGACCAGACTTGGTCTCCTTGCTCAGACCACCAGTGGAGTCAGCCCAAACAAACGACAGACCTTCTGTGTGCAGGACAGTCCACTGAAGCAGCTGCCGCCCGTCATCCAGCGCCAACTGCAGAGAGGCAGCGGCTCCAGCATCACTTCATCTATCCGCCCCACTATCACCCCAGCTTCGTCTACCCGCCCTACTTCAAAAAGCAGACTCAGCACCTGCAGCCCTGTGATCCAAGCCAAACCTCAGCCCAGAACTGCACTTCGAGGGAAATCTGCACTAGGTGTTGCTGTTGTGCTGCCGAGCAAACCAACCATTCCAGTGACTTCCTGTTCAACCAACAAGAGCAGAGTGGAAAAGACCAAACTGCAACCACCCAACAGAGTAAGATTTGAGTTTTTAATTCACCCACTATCGCTGTTTTCTGGAAGCAGCCTTTGACAGATACCTAACAGGCTTTCTCTGAATCAGTCTTCTCCGAACCCGCCTCTCCTCCCACACTTCCACTACATTTTCGTGGCGGTGTGGAAGCGTGTCACATTAAAGGCTTCTCTGTATACCTTTGGCTCTGAGAAGAGAGCGCCGTTTCTGGATCATGTCTTCATATGTATTCCTCCTTGCATAATCGTGGGTATTTGGGGTATTTTTAATGCCCGAAGAATACAAGCAGTATTTATTTTCTGCTTTATTCCTTGCATGGAAAATGTTTATGATTGATTTCTATGTTGAACATGCTTTTAAAAAGCAACATTTAAAAAAAACAAAAGATTGTAAACATTTCCAATGAATTTCATTAAAATGGATAAGGTGCATTTTCGAATAAGTACTTGACACCTTTAATACTTAAAGATACGAACTGAACACTCCTGTTCCTGTTTTAAAAAGCTTGTTGCTATATTTATACATTACCTTTTGTTTTAAAGAAACCATTCAATAGATGCAAGTGTGATGTTACAGTTACATAACAGATTAATACATTTGTATTAAACCAGTTCATAACGTGATCCTTCCTAGAAAAACTTACAATCTTCTTAAGACTTATTAAAGTAGCAAAAATAAATAGATGAAACAGATTCCTAACCAGGAAGCAAATGTAATAAAATAAACAGAAACACAACCAGAACTGACTTTATATGAGCTTTTCTCCTTTTATTAAAATTTTTATTTTGTGTGTAGATAGTTTAGTAAGAAGTTGTTGGCTTAAAAGCGCCCTATCAACAGATTACAGATGATCTGTTACCTATTACCTGTTTCAGGCAGTGGGCAGTTGGAGGCAAAGCCCGTCTTCTTGTCCCCCTAAAAGGGTGGAGTCGTCTGAGGATTTGCTCTCAGATTCAGCGAGCGTGGCCTCTGACATCAGTGATAGCTCCCTCAACTCCAGTCTGTTGGGAAAACGCGCACTTCCTCGGCCAACCAAGGTAAAGGTAACTGTCTGCATGTTCAAATAGTTCAGTGCAGTGTTTTCGGATTGGGAAAAACATTTACGTTTATTTTGAGTGATATTTACCTGCTGACTTTATTTCTCACTTTGTAAATGAGGTTAACAAAAAACAATAATTATGGAGCTGAAGCGCTTTGATAGGAGTCATGTAGAAGCATCTGAGTCAAGCTTTTTATATTTCCCCCATTTTTTTTAATAGCATAGCCTTTTTAACTATGAATCATTAAAAGAATGTGTGAAATCTCATCACTAGATGTCAGTAGATTGCATTCAAATGAATTTTGTTTTCTTACCCCTACCAATTCAAATGCATAATCCTAGCTATCGTGGCCTCTGTATGACAAGCAACTGTCATTGCCATTCAGCTGTAGTGAGTAGGCTATCAGCTTACCTCTGCTGTCAATGTTTCCATGTCTGTTTACCCTGGAGGAGGCCATAAATAGTATAGCAATACTGCAACACCTCAGCAATACCGAGGTGAGTTTGAGGATATTTTTAAGCTTTGACTTCAGTTTAGGAAAAGAGGATGAGGTGGAGATGAGGGAGGAGAAGAGAGTAGGGGAGGAGGAGGAGGAGAAAGGGATTATCCACATGTACAAATGTTAAATTGTCAGATATCGTGAAAGAGCCATTCAGGATTTTTAAATTAAAAGTAACTTATAAGGGGTGTGGCCAGTCTGTAGCCACATACATAAGGAACAGATGTCCACCTCGCCCACTGTAGTCATGATCAACATAGCAGCTTCCACAAACCAGTGCCCATATTTTTAATGCATTTTACTATGAACACATCAATTTTTTGAAAACTTAATTAAAATAATGGGCGGCACGGTGGTTAGCACTGTTGCTGCACAGCAAGAAGATCCTGAGTTCAATTCCTCCATCAGGCCGGGGTCTTTCTGTGTGGAGTTTGCATGTTCTCCCCGTGTTTGCCTGGGTTCCCTCCGGGTACTCCGGCTTCCTCCCACCGTCCAAAGACATGCAGCTTGTGGGGATAGGTTAATTGGATAATCCAAATTGTCACTAGATG
>NW_005187602.1:1001626-1009158 GCF_000239375.1 Pundamilia nyererei
ACAAAGAAATACTTTTCTTTGTTATTTCATTTAAAATGACTAACTTTTAATAAATAATTATCTGACCAAAGTGGTCATATGATTAAATGTATAGAAATCCATTATTGTATATAGTAACTATTAAATCTAATATACATCCTACTAAGCTATAGTACATCTTTCTTCTGTTGAAGAAAGCTGTTGAATCTATATAAATATTGTAGAAAAATAATTGATTTCTGTGCATTTGTTTTACATGTGCATTAAATTAAAGTTGATTAAGCATTGTGAGGTGGAGGGTGGGGGGGTGGTTCTCTAATATTTTTGCTGGGAGTTGGCAACCCTATTAATTAGGTTGTTTAATATTTCTGCTAAGTACTCTTTAAGATACCAGAATAGGGAGGATGGTGCAGCTTTAAGTTTAT
Organism: Pundamilia nyererei; assembly: GCF_000239375.1. Taxonomy (NCBI): domain Eukaryota; kingdom Metazoa; phylum Chordata; class Actinopteri; order Cichliformes; family Cichlidae; genus Pundamilia; species Pundamilia nyererei. Next base: position 1,002,031 of record NW_005187602.1, read on the forward strand.
TAGATTGATCAGTTTTGCTGAACTATAAAATATTTTGGGTGCAGTGTGTTTTTTGCATACAAGTATAACAGAATAGCTTTAGTGTTGTTGTTTTTTAAAACTTCAATATGAACTTGTACAAAATGCAACAACATATTTATAAAAAACAGTTTTATTGATTAAAGAAATACACTATATCGGCTTCATATCGTTATCGGCAGATATGCAAAGTTAAGATATCGGTATCGGACATAAAGTGATATTGTGCCATCTCTATTATTAACAGGACGTTTTTATGTTTGAGAATTATCGTAGGTCATTTTTAACAATTCAAAGGAAAGACCTTTAAAATACAAACTCACTGCAATGTCTGTAGAAGGTAAACAAAGGTTACGTCTGACCCATGGACTACATATAAAAGATAAACATAGATAAATATGTAAAATCACTCATTTGTTTTGGTCATGATTGTGTTTCCTTCCAGCAGAGTGGAGTGAGGAACCTGTCAGGTGGGAAAGCACAGCGTCTTCAGACCAGGAGAAAGAACACGTCCTCATCATCCTCATCTGTATCCAGCTTCAACTCCAGCATCTCTCTTTCCCCGGCTAAAGGTATGCTCACTGCACAATGGTAACAGGAGCTACATGCTAGTACGTTTTTTTTTTTTTTTAAATAAAAAGGGAATACTGTGAGATCTCATTTTTCCTCTAGTTTAATTCAAAAGGCTAAGCTTTAAAATTTATGTTTTAATTATCATTAGCTCATGAAAATCTGAAATCGTCAAAAATTATTAGACGTTTATTATTATAATAATAATAATAATAATAATAATAATAATAATAATAATAATAAACTTAATTGGGGAAAAAAGATTTTGAATCAGTCTGTGATGTGGAGGCTTTGGTGAAGCCCAGGTTTTTTTTTTATTGTAGCAGCTTTAAGCTTGTCTGAATTTTTGGGCTGACTGTTTCTCATCCTCTTAAATATCTCATAGACAGTCTGAGGTATTGTCGCAAGGAAGTTCAGGCTCCATCTGTTGGTGGTTTTGGCACTGTATGTAGGTCCTGCTGGAAAGAATATCTCCGTAAAGCTTTTTATCAGATGGAAGCATGAATTACTCTAAAATCCCCTGAATTGATATTGTAGTCACTAGAACACAGTGCAACAACACTAAAACAGAGAGACTGCAAAAGGTTAACATTTGATTTCAGACAACTTGCACTCTGAGTTTACATGTGGTGGGTACATCTGAATGCAGCATTTGAAGTAGGATGAGTGCTATAAATAGGCTTGTGGAGGGAAGTCCTCTAGGTCAGAGTAAATTGGAATGTAAACACAATAAGGTGTTCTCTCCAACTAGCTTAGATTGGTTCTGGTTGGTAGCTTGAAAATGATTTGATCTCTGTCCTGGATGAGTACGTGCGAAGGTTTTATTTGGATGATCGTTTAAAGATTTACTGTACAGCTAAATGGTTAAATATATACCCTGTTTCACCATCTGTTGCTGCTCTCAGGCAAGGTGAAGTCTACTCTTAACGGGAATCTGAGCAGCTCCACTGGCCCAGCACCCCGCAAAGTGAACAGCCTCAGCAGGCCACGCAGGTCCACCATCTACAGTGCTGCAGAGTCGGTGTCCTCCACTGCCGCTGGCCGCCGCTCAATATCGACACAGGCCAAGAAGCTGTCTGAGGCGGAGAGTGGCAATGGTGCCAAATCCACTCCTCACAAGAGCGCTGAAGCCACGCCCCCCAAAAGACCTGCCTCCAACCTCACCACCTCCACAAGTCGGCTGCAGAGCGGACCAAAGGCCAAATCTAAACCTGAGGCGGTGGTCCTACCTACACCAAGCACAGGAGGCAAAGGTGTTCACCATGCAAATGGTGAGAAAGTGATGATTAACTCTGAGATATTTGGACATGACAAATAATGGACTAACATCTAACTCATAAATTGAGTGAAACTGACCTTCTGTCTTGGGGTTAAAAAAAAATCCAGTTTTTGTTTTGTTTAGTTTTTTTGTTTTTTTTCCTTCCCTTTTTGATGGCTTTTGCTGAGCTACCATTGTTAATGTGGGCTTTTTTTCTTCACTGGTGACACTGATGGATCAGCGTGCTCTCAGTGGCAGTATAAATAGTTACATGGCTTTGGTGATGTTAGTTTTTTTGCAACAACCAGTGTAGTGACTATAAACCAGGCTTTGAAAGGGCTTCTTCCTTTCCAAGTGCTACTTGTAGGGGATTTACTGATTGATGGGGTTTTCTCTTTAATTTTGTCAGGTGTTTGCCTTGCAGTAATAACATGCATTGAGAAAACTGTTAATTTGATTTGAGTTCAAAGCAAGATTTTCAGCTTCAGTTTTTCACACTCTGACATGTCTGTCTCACTGTCTTTGTTTTGTCTTTAGATGTCTCAAAGGTGTTGAAGCCAAAGAGGCTGATGTCACTTAACGGCATGGACAGGTAGATGGCAGTACACATATAATTCCTGACACTGTTAAATCTCTGCTGGGTTCTATGTTCCTTCAGTGTTTGATCGAGATGTTGGAGCTGAATGTTACCTGACAGATCAGTGATACTGTAAACTCCTTTTCTTTTAGTCTTCCTCAAAAGCCATCTGCTGGTCCGCTAACACCTTCTGCTATCACATGCAAGTCACTGCAGATGAAGCCACGACGCCCCTCTGCCCTCCCCACTCCAGTTAGACGCAAGGCTTCACTCATTCCCTCTCCAACGCCCAAACCTCCAGCCCTCTCTGACTCTGTCCCCACCTCATATACCAAGCAGCACAGCTGTAGGTAAGATGCTAGAGGCTGCCTTCTAACTGGTCCTTTGCAGATCACCTGGTTGCTCCTTTGACTTCACATGCAAGTGTGTCATTCTTTATTTGTGTCTATATTTGTGTGTGCACAGCCCCACCCTCACCAATGCACAGGAGGAGGAGGAGGAGCTTGTTGATGCACCTGAAATTCAGCCCTTCTGTCTAGAGGATGATCCCCCTACCACCACACCCTCAAACAGCCAACAGACTAACCAATCAGAGCCCATGGATCCTGGAGCACTGATTCTGGATGAATCAGTGCCCAATGAAAACCTGATTGAACTGGAGCTTAAAGAGGACAGCAACAGCAAGAAACAGGAGGTCAGAGGTCACACAGTATACACCATCATAATACAACAGTTATAACCAGGGAAAAAAATTATTTGAACCCCAGCTGTTTTTGTGATTTTCCCCACTAGCAAAGAAATGATCCTTCTATAATTTCAATGGTAGGTTTATTTGAACAGTGAGAGAAAGAACAATAACAACAAAAATCCAAAAAGTGCATTTCCAAAAAAATAATTAGCATTTTCATGAAGGACACAAGTATTTGATTTTTGCAAAACACACTTTAGTACTTGATGGCAGAACCTTTGTTGTCAATCACATGGGTCAGACCTGTTTTGTAGTTGGCCACAAGTTTTGCACACATCTCAGGGGGGATTTTGTCCCACTCCTCTCTGCAGATCCTCTCAAAGTCATTAATGTTTCGTGGCTGATGTTTGGCAACTGGAACCTTCAGCTCCCTCCATAGATTTTCTGTGGGAGTAAGACCTGGGGACTGACTAGGCCACTCCAAGACCTTAACACGCTTCTTCTTTAGCCAAAGTTTCCTCCACATGTTCAGGTTCCAGCGCATAACAGGAACAAGCACTGGTACTCTGGTTATATCACCATATGAGATCAAAGGGTTAAACTACACAAGTCTCCTTTTTTGCTTTAATACCAGGTTATCTTCTATTATCGACTCCTTTGAGGTTAAAATGATTTGGAGCCTGACAGATGACCAGATGATTCAGATGCTCTGTAGCTGTATAACTTGCTTCATAATGGTTTAGAAAACAACAAAAATTATAATGAATTGTTGCCACACACTCAAAGTTCATTTGTTGTCCAGAGTCAAACTCTTGCATCTTCACTTGTTCAGTCTGATCTGCTGGAGCTGCAGAGCAACTTCAGAGATGATCATCTCACACTCAGTTTTTTTTGCTCAGGTTCTCCTTTTGGATCTTCCACCACCCACCCTGCCTCCTCAAGAGAAGCTGCTCATTGACTTGACCAACACCCCTGACTTCATCCGGACCAATAATAAGACTTGCAGTGCAGCTCAGGTAACTTTCACCTCATCTGGGGATAACACCCAAGTCCTTTTTAGAATCTATCAGTCTATTTAAATTTGTTCATATACCCATTAAGAATTATTGGGATATTTTAATTGGAATTTTAAGAGAATAGTTAATGGTGCTTTCAGTTATTGTTTGAATGCTCACTTTTCCCACCGACTATTATTAATTTTATAACCTGTGATCAGTGATATGCCACACACCTGTAAACTGAAATACAGAATCATTTGTTTGTCACCAAATTTTCTCGCCTTAACTGAAGAACACATTTATGACCTGTACCACATAGTAGACTCAATTATTTTTGAGAGAATTCCTGTAATGGCTACTTTCACCTGCCCTTAACTTCACCTGTCAAGTGACACTGTTAACCACTGTTAACTACACCACTGGATGTCTCAGCAATAATGCTCCAAAACACAAAGATAAATTAAGAGACGCCCAGTTGAGTGACTACAGCTGGCGAAGGTGAAGAAATGTAATGGTTACAGCTGCCTTTTAAGACCATTTATCGATCAAAGCAGCCATGCCTTCAGTCCAATATCCAGGAAAGACAAACTCCACTAGATTTTTAGTTTTTGAATATGTAGTATTTCAACAGATTTGTGTTTCACTGGGATGCAGTTTGTTCCTTTGGTGCTTCAGATTTCAGTAACCTTGTACCCAAAGCAGCTCTGTAACTGTGCATTTGTTGTTTTCAGCTGATTGATTTGAGCTCTCCGCTTATCAAGTGGAGTCCTGAGGACAAGACTGAGAACAATGCTCCCCTCATCAACCTGTCCTTCTGATCGTCATCCTCCTTAAGTACTGGATCTGTGCACATTACTGAACCACCACCTCTCCGTCTTCAGGAACTCTAATAATCCAACTGATTCTGAGTTTTTAATCAGTGGAGTCTTTCCTACAGTGGAGTACACAAACATAAAATATTCTGAAATTGCTCAAGTGTCTCTACAACTAATTGTACTTTTATTTCTCTTGATTTTGCTGCTTATTGTTTGAATAAATCTTGTTAATGATGTTGTAAACACTCCAGTGATCCTGGCTTCCTGAAGTTCACTTGAAGAAGAAATATTTATATAATATGCATAGATAATAATATAGATCAACTTTACTATGTGTTCAAAGTCAGAGTTGCACTGCAGAAAAAGGACTTGTCAGCTGACTGGCAGAACATGGTTTTAGATATAAAAACAGGACAGTTTCATTATCAATGAGGAGGAATTCCTTGAAGTGACAAAGGTGTCACTCGACTGAGACCTGGAGACCTATGTTCTGTTTATATACCTCCCTTTCATATCTGCAATGCAGGGAATAAGTCGCTTCAATATTCATACACTATCAAAAGTCACTGGAGTTACCTGGTGTTTTATGTAAAAATCAGACAATGTTTGATTAAGGCTAAAATGTGTTTGTGTATGAGAAACAAATGAATCTCACTCATCTTTGCAGTGATGAAATGCAGGCTTCTGAAGAGTTTTTGCAACAATTGCAAGGCAGTAATTGTAGTTTATGGAGAACTGCGACTGTATCAAGATTCAGGGTAGTTGTGAAAATCTAAGATGTGATGAATAATTTCACAACAAGAAAAAAGAACAGGAAGTTCTAACGAAAACACATCTATTGGAAAGTCAAAAGTTGATTTATCTAAGAAATGATGTAAACTGCAGCGTGTCTCAGGAGGTGTCACGATGCAGTTTAACCTATAAGCCGAATTCTACATGAATCGCAACACTTGCAGGTAGAAGTGAGCAGAGCAAAGGACTACAACGTCAAGATGGACAGAGAAATTGCACTTGAAGCTTTGGGTGCAATTTGCAATGCCCAAATCACTTCTGTTCAAAAACAAAGAGCAGACGCTCACGATGGAGCTTTCCAAAGAGCAAGCTTTTCCTGCTCCGCTGCACCAACGCTGTCTGTAAAAACTCTCATTCATGCAATCGCAGATGGAAATCAAACCTGGTAAATATTGTAATATAAACTATTTTTAAGACTTGTGCTTATGTCATTCCTCCAAAAAGTTAACGTGAGTTTAAAAAATTTTTTGTAGCAGTATATTATATTTGAGTATAAGACTACAGACTCAGTCAGATGTAGTTTCCAAAGCTCAAACAATTTTGACAACAATGTTGCAGTTTGGTTTGCAGAGAGCGAGAAAACATCCAGTGAAAGAGCAGCATTTCTTTTCTTCTTTTGTTGATGGTTAGAAGGCTTATTCAGACCCTAATCTCAGCTGTCTTTCTCAACTTGCAGCCCAATGTCAAGAAACAACTTTGCCAGAATTCAACATGTTCTGCAAGATGAAGTCAAACAGAAACGTAACGGCTACATCTTCCTTTCAAGACCCTCAAAAATATTTTAGATGAGGGTTTTTTGAATATGTAGTATTTTAAGAGATTTGTGTTTCACTGGGATGCAGTTTGTTCCTTTGGTGTTTCAGATTTCAGTAACCTTGTACCCAAAGCAGCTCTGTAACTGCATTTTGTTTTGTTTTCAGCTGATTGATTTGAGCTCTCCGCTTATCAAGTGGAGTCCTGAGGACAAGACTGAGAACAATGCTCCCCTCATCAACCTGTCCTTCTGATCGTCATCCTCCTTAAGTACTGGATCTGTGCACATTACTGAACCACCACCTCTCCGTCTTCAGGAACTCTAATAATCCAACTGATTCTGAGTTTTTAATCAGTGGAGTCTTTCCTACAGTGGAGTACACAAACATAAATGTTTTACATAAAATATTCTGAAATTGCTCAAGTGTCTCTACAACTAATTGTACTTTTATTTCTCTTGATTTTGCTATGTGAGTGAAGTTTTCCCCCCACCTTCTTCAAATCCAACAAAAGTGGTATCAAACGTTTGTGCTACGTTTGTGCTGGTTTGTGCTGCAAAAATTTTCGTTTGTGCTACTATCATTTTAAAGATAATAATAAAAATTTCTAGAGGTCATCAGAGGTCAACCAGCCCCCCACATTAATTAAATCAAACAAAA
>NW_005187602.1:1017361-1024424 GCF_000239375.1 Pundamilia nyererei
AGCACAAACGAAAATTTTTGCAGCACAAACCAGCACAAACGTTTGATACCACTTTTGTTGGATTTGAAGAAGGTGGGGGGGCCAACTTCACTCACATGATTTAGCTGCTTATTGTTTGAATAAATCTTGTCAATATTCATACACTATCGAAATTCACGAGGTACTTCATGAGGTAGTCACCTGGAAAGGTTTTCCAACAGACTTGAATGAGTTCCCAGAGATGTTGAGCACTTGCTGGCCATTTTGCCTTCACTCTGTGGTCCATCTCAGCTCAAACCATATCCATTGGGTTCAGGTGAGGTGACTGTGGAGGCCAGGCCATCTAGCGCAGCACTCCATCCCTCACACAGCCTGGAGGTGTGTTTGTGGTCATTGTCCTGTCGAAAAATAAATGATGGTCCATCTAAACCAAACCAGATGGGATGGCATGTCGCTGCAGGATCTATTTGTCCAGAAATGCCTGATTCACACAGTCTTCTCTGAACAGTTGATGTAGAGATGAGTCTGCTACTGGAACTCTGTGACATTTATCTGGGCTCTAATCTGAAGTGCTGCTAACTTGTGATTTCTGAGGCTGGTGACTCACATGAATTTATCCTCAGCACAGAGGTCGTCCTTTCCTGGGGTGGTCCTCATGTGAGCCAGTTTCATCATAGCGCATGATGGTTTTTGCAGCTGAACTTGGGGACAAATGACCTTCAGTTCTTAAAATATTGATGCACTGTTGTTTGTCTTTACTTAGCTGATTGGTTCTTGCCATTATATGAATTCTAACAGTTGTCATACATCATGAAGCTTATAGAGAGATGGCCAAGGGTTTTCAGCGCTGTCAACAAAGCTAAGGGTGACTACTTTCAGGAATCTGAGACAAAAAAACATAAAACATATTTAGAGTTTATATTTATATTTATCCATTTTTTTTCTTTGCTCCATAATTCCATATATCTAGTTTTGTACATTTAATGTCTTCAGTTTGTATCTACAATGTAGAAAGTAGTAAAAATAAAGAAAAAACATTAAATGAGAGTGTGTACATGAGAGGACACCCTACCATGTAATTCGTCTAGTGATGTGGGGCCACAGATGTTGACATAGGGAAGTGAGACACACATGAACAAAGGATTCCACCTGTTCTGGGCGCACACTTACAAATGTGACATCTTTCTTCTACGGTTTCTATTGGTAACTATATTTGGGGAACTCAAAGCACTGTAATTTAAGTAAAATACCATGGAAAGTACTCCAGAAGTTGCAGGCTGTAATTGATGCCACTGAATTTTTGTTGAACATAAATCTGCAATTGCAAGAAGTAGTGTCAACAGACCACAGGAAGGGGGACAGTTTGGCCACAGGGTGAGAAAAATATGTACATCCTTTTTCACTTTAATTCAGTTTGTACAGAGCAAAAAATTCCAGAAGAAGTTCAACTGTCCTTTTCTTTTTGTGAAGGTCAAAAAGTCAAGAAAAGTCAGAGCACGAGAAGTAGGCAAAAGCCAAGGGACGCTTGGACCTTTATTTTATCCCCCTGCCCTCTTGTCATTTATCATCCACTCCAAAAAAAACAACAAGTTTCCTCCTTTTTTAAAAAAAAAAATAAACAAGAGCTCATTCTTGCAGGCTTGCTGAATCCAACTTCTGCAAATGAAACCGAGGTTACTGAATAATTGTAATAATGGTATTTTGTTTTTAAAATGGTAAACTGTGACTGTACTAAGATTCAGGGTGTGGATGCAGTTGTGAAAGTCTAAGAGATGATGAATAATTTTGCAACTGGAAAAAAGAGAAGAACAGAAAGTTCCAATGAAAACACGCCTATTGGAAGGTCAAAAAGTCAAAAGTTGATTTATCTAAGAAATTATGCAAACTGGGTTTACGTCATAAACAGTGTAACATATAAGCCCAATTCTGCACGAGCCACAACACTTGCAGGTAGAAGTGAGCAGAGCAAAGGACTACAACATCAAGACAACATCAAGATGGACAGACAAGTTGCACTTGAAGCTTTGGGTGCAGTTTGCAATGCCCAGATCACTTCTGTTCAAAACCAAAGAGCAGGAGGTCACGCTGGAGTTTTCCAAAGAGCAGGCTTTCCCGGCTCAGCAGCACCAACGCTGTCTATAAACAGTCTCATTTGTGCAATCGCAGATGGAGATCAAACCTGGTAAATATTGTAATATTATAAACTATTCTTAAGACTTGCGCTGATGTCATTCCTCAAAAAGGGAACGTGAGTTCTCAAATTTTTTTTGTAGCAGTATATTATATTGGAGTAATGGTGCAAAATGGTGGCACAGTGGTTAGCACTGTTGCCTCACAGCAAGAAGGTCAATTCCACCATTTGGGGTCCTTCTGTGTGCATGTTCTCCCCATGTTCTACTTTGGCTTCCTCCCACTATCCAAAGACCTGCAGTTAGTGGGCATAGGTTAACTGGAAACTCTAAATTGCCCTAAGGCAGCTGGGATAGGCTCCAGCACCCCCCTCCACAAAACACTGAAAAGGATAAGAGGATGGATGGGATATTATATTGAGATTCACAGTCAGGATGTAGTTTCTAAAGCTCAAAGAATTTTGACAACAATGTTGCAGTTTGGTTTGTAGAGAGCGAGAAAACATCCAGTGAAAGAGCAGCATTTCTTTTCTTTTGTTGATGGTCAGGTTTATTCAGACCCTAATCTCAGCTGTCTTTCTCAACTTGCAGCCCAGTGTCAAGAAACAACTTTGCCAGAATTCAACGTGTTCTGCAAGATGGAGGGCAATGTTCAGGCTCTGACACCTGTTTTCGAACTGCACCACAAGAAAGGTCTTTCATCATCGATGAGAGCGAATTCTTTGATCCGACATTTAACTACGATTTCTCTGGTCTCCAAGACACAGAGACCTATTACAGAGGCGGAGAGGTGTATGAACGACCAAGTGGTTGGTACCGTTTTGCCCTCAAGGTAAATTTGTCTTTGAATTGAGATCAGCATCAACCATCTTATTCATGCTCATTACTTAGAGTCTAAGCTGCTTTAATTGATCTTTAAGCCGGGCTGTAGAGCACAAATTCAATGACATCCCAGTAAAATACTTTTTGGGCTTCAGATATTTGCAATCATTAGAAAGTTGAAACTTCTGGTTCCCTGAATTTCCTTCCAGCTCATTTTCGAAACTAAACTAGAAGTTTATTAGTGTTCTCAACAATATTCTTCTTCATCAGTTTCTTGGAAATCAATAACTGCATTTAGTCCTCTCTTTTATGTCAAATACTAGGCCTTTTTTTTTTTTAAACTACAGAAATAGAATTATAAGAAAACAATATAACAAATCATCTGTAAAGAATTTTCTGCAAAGATTTGGTCTCAACTCACACCTTAAAAAACTAATTTGACCTGATTGAATTAACTGTATGCAGTCTGTTACTTCCAGAGTGCTTTCCAGGTAGTGCACTGGAAATGAATTGACCTCAAAATAAAAATGTAGAGAGGTGAACAGTGTCAATGGAACTAGAACTGGGTTTGAAAAAGAATAGTTAAACGGTTATTTAGCATATTACATATCATATGTGTGTTATAAGCATAACTGGTATCATGATGCTCTTAAGTAGTAGAAAATAAAAGACAGCCAAATATCTGACTCTCCCCATTCAAAGTAAGATCAATAGAATAGTTTGTCCCAAAGGTAAAGCACTTTGAAATGCTATATGTACAACATGCAGAAGCTCAGACTTTAATTGAAGATACAGTTTGCAGAGATGAACTATGGACTGTCTGAAACAAATACAGGTCCAGATACACCTGCATCACCTCATATTTTGTCGCAGGTCCTGAATAAGTATGATGGAAATACATGGCTGGGAACTCGGTACCGAAGCACTGCGTCAGTGCCAGGGGAGTGGCCTGTGTCCTACCATGGGACATCTAAGGAAGGAGCTGGGGGCATCATCGAAGGATTCTACAAGGTTTGATTATGTTATCATCACAACCCATTATTTTACCCAGTACAATTGCTTTACAGTAACATTTTATATGATGTATAATTGTGATATTTAATATTTTGAAATTGCATGGAATGTCACCAACTGTCCCACTTTATGTATATTCCTGGTCTCTTATTCCACATGCTGAGATGCTGAGACTGTGTCCCATGCAGCACTTCAGTTTTCTAAAGTCTGGATTTTATCCCAGGGTTGAGAAAAGAGTCAAAAAGAGACTTAAATGGTTTTGTCACATGTCAAGTCACAAGCTATGAAAATCTCAGCACAACACAAAGAAAAGGAAATGCAGTAAATAGCAGTTATGTGACTGTGAGAGGACGCCTGCATGTCTAGGACCTCAGGAGCAAACTGTAGCTGTACTTATACTTGTTGAGCATTGTTGAGCAAAAGTGTTGAGAAAGCTTTTTCCTATGAATAATGTCAAAAACCTGTAAGCTGCAGGTTTTTGTATATTTATTTATTTATTGTTATTTATCTCTGTCAGAATATTTTTCCATAGCATGTCCATTGTTATGGAACATAAACGTATTTATGCCACATAAGAGCTGCTCACCCTTTAAGCCACTTCAGTGCTCTTTCTGTCCTATTTCCATATTAGGCCTGTATTTAACGTATCAGTATTTAATAATATAACATATATATATCTTACTTTTTATTTAACAGCCAGGTTCAGGTCAGACCTATGGCAGAGGGATTTACTCTACCCCTTACGTCAATGAAGCTGTCTCTTATGCCAAAACCTTCACTTCTCAAAAGAATGGCAAGCAATACAACGTGATTCTGCAAAATCGGATCAACCCACAGTACAGGCAGAAACACAACAACGATAAGTACTGGCTGGTTCCCATCCCGTCTGTGTTCTCAGCTCAAGAAGAGCAGGCGATAGTAGAACAGGCCATCCGCCCTTATGGTCTTCTGTTGAAGGAGGTCTAAAAGAGCAAGAAAGGGCGCCCAAAAACCTGCAAACTTGACCTGAAGCACATCAACTAGAAGCACAACCTGTTGATGTCAGATTAAATGTGAAGATGAATGTGGGAAAATGATATCACTGCTGTTTGCATGTGTATGAAAAGATTAAACAAACCGCTTCAAACATCTGCGTCTGTGAATTTCTTGAACTGAAAACTAATTTTTTTGTTCATTTTTCAGTGTTCAATGTTGCATTCAGTTATGACTAAACCTGCTATGTTTTCATTACTTTTTAGACTATAGTTGAAAAAAGCATTCAGACCTTTCAGAATGCATATTGAAGGGTGATGGGTTATTTCTTTTCCTCTGCTGAAAAGGTTTCCACTTAATAGATTTTCTTTAGAGGTTTCTTCCCGTTAAAGGGGAATTTTTCTTTCTTCGCCAGGTGCCTGCTTATAGGGCAGGGGTAGGCAACTCCAGGCTTTGAGTGTCGGTGTCCTGCAGGTTTTAGATGTGTTCTTGATCCAACACAGCTGATTCAAATTGCTAAATGACCTCAACATGTCTTGAAGTTCTCCAGAAGCCTGGTAATGAACTCATCATTTGATTCAGGTGTGTTGAACCAGGGTGAGATCAAAAACCCTCAGGACACCGGCACTCGAGGCCTGGAGCTGGACCCCCCCTGTTATAGGGAAATCAGTTATCTTTAGGAGCTTTCTCTGTGTTATTATAGGGGTTTACAATACAACAAAAACCTTACAAGAAAAAGGGCATTGAGGTGACCTTTGACATCAACAAGCTTTTGAAATGATTCTGGTTAGATATTCTATTGCTGTTAGGTTCCTGGAGGGGACCCAGCTTTCCAGCATGGCCCACAATATTCAATAGGGCAATATGGTTAGGTTCGTACGAAGCCCCCAACGACATGGGAAAAAAAAAATTAAGACGGACTTTTGCGAGATCTCGCAAAAGTTGAATTCCAACAATGTCGGCAGCTACTTAGTTGTAATATTACTCTTTCTGGGTCACAAAATACACTTTTAAGATATTTTGAGGCATGAATGTAGTTGTGTAAACGTGTAAACGTCAGATATCTGCTCAGTTTACAAGACATCACATATTTGCAAAAGTGCTGCGATGTTTTCGGAGATGAAACTTTTGCGAGATCCCGAGTTAGTCCGTCTTAATTTTTTTTTCTCCCATGTCCCCTGCGGAGCTCCGTAGGTTTGAGGTCAGGGCTTTGGGAAAACTATTCCAGGAGGCTAATGTTAGCATTTTTATCCATTCCAAAAACCAGTTTTAATGTGGTTTTTTTGGATCTTTGTCGAGTTGGAAAGCCCAACTGTGCTCAAGTTTCACTTGCCACCTTCTTTGATACATAGTTGAAGAATTTGGAGGTAGTCCTTTCTTCATTATTCCACCCACTTGCAATATACTGGTACCACTAGCAGCAAAACAAGCCAGAGTATGACAGTCCCACCACCTTGCTTAAAACGTCACCTTTACTTCTCCGAACATGCCTCTTTTCATTTGTCATTGTGTCTCCTGAAGAAATTTGGCTTGTTCATGTCAGTAATTTCAAGTTTCAGTTGAGCATGATGGTGTGGAATCTGGAGCAGGGGTTTTCTTACTTTGTCAGCACCCTCTCAATCCATGGTGATGTAAAACTTGTGTCTTTGTGGACATTGACACTAGTGTTCTGGCATTTTCCAGTTCATGGCAGGCTCTAACCTTGGTGGGTCTTGGGCATTAACTGAAAATCCTAACCATCATTTTTTTTTCTTTTTATTAATGTCATAGCAAAGTGGTGATACAGCTGAATAACTCATAATTTCATACAACTGTTTGAACTAATCTTGAAATCTGCAGTTGTTTACAATTTGCTCTAAGGGACCTGGTCAACCTGTGTGATTCTGTAATGCTTCTTTTTAGATCTTCACTCAGTTCCTTGGATTTTCCCTCTGTTCCAAGTATTGGTCAGTCCACTGAGTGCTGTCAAACAAATCAATTTTATCCTGAGAAACTACCAGATGCAGTCAGTCATAACATTCAGTACTACTTATCAAAAGAGAAAGTCAGAAAGCCAGATAGTGAAACAGAGTCTGCCTTTCAAGTCAAGCTCAAAAATATGTAAAAGCTTTAAAAACTGCTTACTGCACACATATATATATATATAT
>NW_005187602.1:1025578-1039181 GCF_000239375.1 Pundamilia nyererei
CAAAGTGTGTTTGTCGGCTGTCAACCTTTGCTAGTGTTCTGGAAGAATGAGGTTATTTGAGACCTGAATGAAGTGTTTTGGTAGTTGTAGTGCATTTTGAATGTGAAATGAACTGCTTTGCCAGGCTGAGGGTCAGTTAGGAGGATTGTGTGAAGTGTTTTGCAAAAATGACTTAAGTATTGAGAAATGTGTCCTAGCGTCTGTAAAAAACTGTAACACAGAGGATGTCACTCTCCTGTATTCATTTTGTCTTTTATGTATTTAAAACAATTTGTTGAAAAAGGTGCAAATTTGCCCGATTTGGCTTTGAATTGTCTCCAAGACATAATCTGTCAGGCAGGCTAAGCTCCAACTGTAGTAAAGTTTTCATCCAAATCTGCCCATAATTTCTTTATGTATGTATGACATACATAAACAATCATGCCTGCTCTCATAAACAAACAGACAAACCAAACCACTTACAGCTGATAAAATATTCAAACTCCCCAAAAACATTGATCAGGTGTTCTGGGGCAGCATTCTCACACAGCATTATGGGTATAGTTTTGCTGCTGGAAGCAAATATATGTATAGATATATATTGGTTTGTTTAAGGTGGGAAAGGACAGGATGTTTTCAAGGCAACTTCCTCCTTATCTCCAAGTAAAGCAATGTCAATGAGTTTTTTTGCGAGTCAGCAGATATACTGGAGGGTATAAACAGGAGCTGCAGCAGGATCCAGGTGTTAACACTGTGTGACATGGCTTTCATGAAATGCACACTCAGTTTATTGATCCTCCTCGGAGCCTCTGTCCTCTGCTGGGCTGATAAGAAGGTGAGGATATCCTAAATATCGAACTTACAAATCCCACTTAATGCTACATTTACTCC
This sequence comes from Pundamilia nyererei, assembly GCF_000239375.1. Taxonomy (NCBI): domain Eukaryota; kingdom Metazoa; phylum Chordata; class Actinopteri; order Cichliformes; family Cichlidae; genus Pundamilia; species Pundamilia nyererei. The sequence goes on from NW_005187602.1 coordinate 1,026,449, forward strand.
ATTTCATTAAGAGAATATTGCTCTCTTAATTCACTACATTTATCTGACAGCTTTGTTTAAATTCCAGATTCAAATTTTTCCAAGACATGATTGTGTTAGGTTAAATTATGCAACATTACACTGTGCATACAAGAGAAGAAAAGAATTGATCCAATGGTGCCTTAAGAGGCGAGTGTGATATCACTTGAAACCTCTGGTGATAACGACCCATGCATTTTTTTGCGCTTTGACTCCTGTGATGAGTCACGTGATTAATAGTGGGTCAATGAGAATAACCCCAACTAGGGTTTAATTATCCGGGACTCTCCATCGATTGGTTGTAGAACTGAAGAAGCTTCTCAGATGAGAGATGAAACATCTTCAAGAAACTTCAAAAGGTCCAGTCACTTTTGTTTCCAAGCTCTTAAGACCTTCTTAAGTCTCGGAGCCAGAAGAGATGGTGGATTGTCAGGCCTTCTACATTGCTGGTTTTCAAGCTGCAGTCATAGACTATACAGACACAAATACCTGCTAATTGATACTAAATAACAGACCTACAAAATACTCGAAAGTCACTCACCAAAGCAGGAAAACCTCATGTTGGGTAGCCGTGACTGAGTGAATGATCCAAGAAAAATATTGACAAGCAATGAATGCGATGAATTTGCTGAACTGACATCTGCCAAGAATCATTCCTCAGATAACCACATTCACACATGAGTTTGTAAAACATGTAAAGACTTTATTTCATCTTTCTGGAAACAAATTTCAATTGAAAACCGAAGATTTTCCATGTAAATCCTCACTAATGAATGATGCCATCTGATTGAGCTAGGATCTGTCTGTCGCTGAGCTCCTGTGGAGGGCCAACAAGGATGTAGGTAAGATATTTATACTTCATTTACACCAACTTCCGGCCTGTTATTTTATTTAGTTCAGACTCACTTTATGGTTCCAGATTTATTTTGCTCCACTCTTCGTTCTGAGATTGAACATTGCTTGTGTGAATCCTGTATTTCTATTGTGAAATATCTCAGGAAAATATTACAGATTTGTTGTTAAAATCCAGACTCAAGGTTCTTCCAGATTTTTTGAGATTAATGATATATCAATAATAATAATTTATGAAACCACTGAGCTTAAGATGACAAAACTGCTGACCTTCAATGTTACGTAAATTTGGAGCATACATTTTGTAAAAGAAATAAGATCCTGTTGTAGTCCATTCACTGAGATTAAAATGAAGCAAAATTATCATTAGATACGTTGATTATTTTCCATATGGCGGTGCAGTGGTTAGTACTGTCGCCTCAGAGCAAGAAGGTATTTTGCTCATTTGCACAACAGTACTTTGATATACTTTACCATACACTGATATATCATCAAATCACTCAGTGCTCTCATTTCACAGTGCACACAGCAGAGGAGCCCTTTATCATTGATGACATTGCTTATGAAAATGAGAATCAAAGGAATGCTGATCCTTGCACCTCCTCTGGCTGCATGTGGGGAAAATCCAGCGATGGAAACGTCTATGTCCCCTACGTCATCGCCTCTCATTACTGTAAGTAACTCAAGAATTATTAAGGCAGTTTTAAAATTGGAATAAAGCAGCTGATCAAATGAACTAATGGACTGTAAAATCAAAGTGAAACAAGCTCATAAAACAAAAAAAATCCCAAAACAGCAAAAGCTCAGAAAACAAATCTGAATGAAATGAAGTGAATAGCTTAATAAATCAACTGTGATTTTTCTGTGTCCGGTCTTGTTTCACAAGTTAAACTTTGTGTTGTAGTTAAACTCCGTTGGAGAATGAAAAAGGAATAAACCTGCGATTTGTACATCTCTATTTAATGCTTTGCCACAATTTTTGGCTTAACACTTAAAAAAAATAGCAACAACTACTTTATTTTGCAATAACTACAAACTGAAAATGGAGCTCAAAGTTTAAACGACAAAAATGCTAAAAAACATTTGATTTTGATCAATCCTTATTGCATTTTCCATGTTAATTAGTGTAGATTTCAAAGTATTTCTGTAATTACAGATACTGAGCAGATGACAGTAGGTGGAAATGTATTCTTCCCTCTGCTTCTCAGCTTCTCGTGAGCGCTCCATCATTGAGCGAGGTTTGCTGTCATTCCAAGACGTCTCCTGCATTCGCTTCGTCCCAAGAACCAACCAGAGAGACTACCTGAACATCCAGTCCATCAATGGGTGATAATCTGTGTTCTTGCTGTTCTCCCTCTCTCTCTCTCTCTCTCTCTGTGCGTGTGTGTGTGTGTGTGTGTGTGTGTGTGTGTGTGTGTGTGTGTGTGTGTGTGTGTGTGTGTGGAAACTGTGCAGTCTTTGGAGGTTTTTAAACTGTTTATGCATTTTTAAAATCATACTGTGATGGCCCACCCTCTGTGCTTTCTAGTCATTTGTTTTATTCTACAGAGTTAAATATCAGAGTTAATTTCAGTTTCCAATTTCAGCAAGAATTTAAAATCTTCTTTGGTATGACTTTTAATCACAATTAGAGTCATAGTTACATTAATTAATAAATAATAATTTACTTGACAGACATAGCCATTATATTTTATCATTTTAAATGACTGTGATAGTCTTTTGTTAGTTAAAAGAAAACATTTTGTTTGTAGAACCTTATTATAGTTTCGTTTGGATAATTTGCTTTGCTTTGTAAGGGATGATAACAATACATTTTTCTTTTTTTTTCCTTTCTTTTTTCTTATTGTGTGAATGCAGGTGTTACTCCTATGTCGGTCGCCTTGGTTACGGCCAAGCAGTGTCTCTGGACCGTCAGGGTTGTCTCTACCATAACACCGTCCAGCACGAGCTGCTCCACGCCCTCGGTTTCAACCATGAGCAGTGTCGCTCTGACAGGGACCAGCACATCCGAATCCTGTGGGAGAACATCGCATCCGGTCAGAATCTGATCCATTCAGTCATACACCTGTGACCCTGATTTCTGTTTTTGGTGACACTCTCTGGTCTCTTTGGGCTGTTGGTGTGTTTCGGGTTCCAGTTTAGCTTTAAAATTATCTTCCATAATGAACAGCAACACAGCAGGACAGGATGCACTCAACTAGGGATCGAAGTGATTTTACAAAATTCGATAAGAAATAACTTAAATGTCATACTTTAAATTATAAAGTGAGGTAAGTGACAATAAAGTCATTAAATATATTATAAACTCAAATGTGTAAAATTATAAAACTAACCTTTTAACTATAGAGCAAACAGAGTTTGAGGCTCTAAATGCAAACATTAACCCTCATCAGCCTTTTCTGATGCACATGACACTTTCTCTCTCTCAGGTTGGGCGTATGCCTTTGACAAGATCAACACATTGAACCAGAACACCCCCTATGACTACAACTCAGTCATGCAGTACCACAGGTCTGGATCACTTTCATCAGACATCTGTTCATTCAGTTTTAAGTTTTAGTTCAGGTTTTTGAAAAATTATTATTATTATTGTTTTTTGATAACTTTCTTTTTTGTTGTTTATGCAAAATTAATCAAGGGTTTTTCTGCACGCTGAAACAAATGTAAGCACCTCTTACCAGCACGTAGTGATTCTGAATATAGAAAATATGAAGACATCATCCTCTTAATGAGAGCCAACTGACAAACTTTTACTTGCTCTTTTCTTTTTGTTTTTCCAATGAGAGCCACAGAGACCATTTCAATTATAAAGCAATAGTTTCTCATTTTTTCTTGAATACAAACAAACCCGCTGTACATTATTCCAGGTATGCCTTCTCTGGCAACAACAAGCCCACCATGGAGCCCATTCCCAATCCCAATGTTGAATTTGGCACAGGAACTCAGATGAGCCAGAATGACATCACCAGACTGAACAGGCTGTACAAGTGTTAAACAGTAAGAAATGCAACATGAGTTTTGGATGTGCAACATGTTATAATTTAAATTAAATAAATGAATAACTGAGATTTTCATTGTAAAACAATGCTAAGGCAATGATTTGGTTACATTTATGCACAAATCTTGATGAAAGATCAGGGTTTCTGTATAAATCTGTACTTTGAGGTAGAGGAGCTTCATCATTATGGTTACAGTGATATAAACTGCATGTAGGTGATGGAGAAAAATAATGGGGGGGGAAAGTTGCAACAGCCATTTATATTTCAACTACCGACTTTTTAACTCTTTAACTATGCTACCTGACTAGCACCAGAAGGCAGTGTGCTTTGAACATGAAGGAAGGAAACCATCGTAAGCTTTTTATCACTGTTGCAAGATGGTGACATTTAAATAACTTGCAATTTATTCACACACATTCACATTATAAAGCATCACAAAGGTGTCATAAAAAGGTGGTTTTTTAGCAGCTAATGCTGCTAAATATAACTTGTGTGTTGGGCAACACACATTAAACCTTAGTTTCACACTTTCTTTCTTTTGTCTTCATAGGTGCTAATAGCAGTCCTGGAAATGTGGTGCCGTTCAGACATCAGAGCAGTTGTTTCCAAGACTGTTTTGTCACTCTTTCGTACAATTTAACACATTGAATTAAAAATAAATCTTCATTGACCCGTTCACAGAATCTTTACTTTTTATGTACTGCCAGCGGTTCATGAACTAAGAATTTCTTTCTGAAATCTGCTGATAAAAAATAAAGTTGTTAAATGGCAGAAGTTGTATAAATGACATTAAATGACAACTTACAGTGTAAAGAGCGTCCTGCAGTGAATTTTCAGACATGAGCTGGGTGAAATGGAAGAGAGCTTTTGAGCAAATTTACATAAATCATCATCCTCTCCCAGAAGCAGTTAACTTTTTTTGACCCAACAAGCACAAAATATACAATCATCTGAAGAAACTTTAAAAAAAAAGGAAAAATTAATCTTGTAGAAGCAAGTTTGACTTTTTAAACCCCAAATCTGCTTATTGAATTGATTTAAGGGCTACTTGCATGGCAAACATGCAAACTCAACACAGAGCAGCCACAGGTGAGATATGAACCCAGAACCTTCTTGCTGTGAGGCAACAGTGACACTGTCTTTGCTTTAATAAACTCCTGGGTTGTTTTGCCTGTATGTTTTGGGTCATTGTCCATCTCTGTTATGAAACACGGCACAATTATTTAACTTCATTCAGCTCAGTTTGAGCAGATAATAGGTCTCTGAATACCTCAGAATTCCTTCAGCTGCTTCTGTCTTGTGTCACATCATCAATAATAACAAGCATCCCAGTGCCGCTGGCAGCTGTGGACGCTCAAGCCATCACAGTGCCGTGTTTTACAGATGATGTGGTTTGCACCTTCTCCATACTCTTGCTGTCATTCTGGTAGAGGTTGATCTTGCTTTCATCTCTACAAAGAATGTTTTTCCATTCTTTGATTTTCACCAAAGTCCAATCTCCACTTACACAACACTCTTCTTTTGCAATCATCCACCACTGCCATCTTCTGTGTAGGTCCAGGGTTTCGTTTGTGTGTTGCTGGGTTCTCCAATGCTTTCTTTCTTTCTCGTGATGTACCAAACTGTACATTTTGCCACTCCTCCTATTGTAGCAATTTCTCTGATGTTTTTTTTTTGCTGTTTTCACAGCTTAAGGATGGCTTGTTTCACTTGCATTTAGAGATCAATTAACTGCATGTTGTCTTCACAGCACAATCACTCAGATGCAAGCACCACACCTCAGGCCAACTCCAAGCCTTTTATCTACTTAACTGATAATCACACAATGAAGGAATTACCAACACCTGCCCATGAAATAGCCTTTGAGTTAATAGTCCAATTACTTTAGGTTTCTTTAAAAAGAGGGTGGCACATTCATCCAATTTGAATGTGCCACCCTCAAATGAAAGCTGATAGTCTACACATTATGCCCATGTCCACTATGTAACTATAATTGGAATATGTTTAAGTAAATGGGTTAAAAAAAAAAACAACTTGTGTCAGTATTCAAATATATACATGGACCTAACTATATATTTCATTTTTACATTTCCCCTTAAAATATCACTGATGAGTTCTGTCACCGATGAGTGTTTTTGTACCCTCCCTGGGAAATCAAGCAGCTGAAACTCTAGGTAGCACACACACATTTTGTGACACACTGAACAAAAACTGTTTGTTAAATTTTAGACACCTTTTCCACTCCAGGAAAAATAAATTAAAGATGAAACTGACATCTCGGGTCATATAAATGTCTTGTACATTTTAAAAATTCAGAATTATTTTTTAAGTTGTTGTCTGTACTCGCAGGTTCCAGAAGAAATTTATTAAAAAAAAAAGAAAAAACGAAAAAAAGGTGTTTTTCTCTAAAAACCATCCAGTTTAAATGAAAATGGTGCATCACAATCTATTACTTATGTTGCTATTGCAGTCTTGCAGTAACCTTGATTTTATAATACAGACTATGCAAGTTTTGGTGAAATGATCTGTTGCATTTCCAGGTATTTTGTTTATTTTATTTTATTTTATTTGAGCACTGTGAGGGGCATGTAAAGTCGCAGATTTGGGCATCCTCCTGAAGATTTTCAGAAACAATTTGTTCACACTCTCTTTGAGAAAGTTTCTGGAGTACAATGCAAAGAAATTCTCAGAGATTCTGTATCATGCTGCTTTAGGTTTTCTATCACCCCAATAAAGCTGCTGTGGTTTGTCTCGTGCATTTGGGTTCTCTCGCCAGCAAATCATGACATTACTCTTCTTTCCTCTTTTGAGTTTGCATGGATACAGATGTGAGAGTCAGAATGTAAAGTGATGATGATGATGATGATGAATTTGTCTGATATCAGAATAATTTTCCAACTTGTGTTTGGGGACGTTGGCTACCTAAGTGTGCATCCCTGGACTTTCATAGTTCCGATGTGCAAGATTTCTGCTCATGTTCAAAATTTTGTGGCTATTCCCAATAAATCCCACATATCTACAATGATTTCATTTCAGCTGTGTTAACTGAAAAGAAGAAAGGCGACACAAGACTGGTTAAGAAACAACCTTTGTACAAGTTTACGATGAACTGCTCTTATCAAGGGATCGTGGGGATATGCAACATGGCATCAAGGTGACATGTATTTATCTTGGGCTTTTCACTCCCCTCTTCTCCTCCAAAATGTCCATAAAAGGACTTTTTTGTTCCGGTGCAGTTGGCTTTATAAAGTGATGTTCAACCACATTGCATTATGATGCGTTTCTGTCACTTCAGGGATCGCTGTAAGTATCACCAATAAATTCTCCTTTGTTCTGCTTTAAGAATCCTCGTCTAAACTGAATTTTGAAGAACTGGAATAACTGGGTAAATATGTTTTGTATCATTATTGCAGATATTTTGTTGACATGGTTGGGGTTAGGTGTGTTCTAGGCCTTGTGGCCCTTTTGGCAATCTCTGTCTGGGCTGAAAGTGAGGTAAGGAATTCTCCTTTTCTAGCACATCTTGACTGATTTGGTGGAATAAATGTGGAACAAATGCCATTTTTCTCTCTTTCTCTCTCCCTTTTGTCTGTCAATAACTCCTGGAAAAATCTGGAATCTGTAAGTTTACCATTGTTCTTTAGTTTTCTACTTTCAGACAATATTGCAGATTCCCACTTGATGTGCTTCTCCTCTGAAGTGCTTTCCTGACTTTGTTTTGCACAAAAAGCTAATTTTGGAACATGTTTGCTATATTTTTAAGACTGGTGATGCAATATATTAGAGTCACATGTATCACAATACAATGTATCACAACTGACAACTGTGGTTTTCAGTCACTTCCATTAAGAGCTCATTAACATCACATCATCTGACTATAGCTTTAAGACAAATTTACTGACAGTGAATCCATCCTTTAATTGTAAAATATTCTTTTTAAAAATAAAGTATAAAAACGTTTATCAAATAATTATTTACTTCTATGATCCTTGCTGGTAGATCATCAGTATGCCAACAGCACTTCTTCATTCCTTTTTGTGCAGGATGCTAAGGTTCTGTCAACTTCAGAGCGAATTGAGAGAGCCAACAGAGATATTGGTGAGAATTTTTAAAGCCATAAAAAAGTTTAACCCTCTTTTCTCCTCCCTGGCCTTTTCTCAGAATCTCAGTGTCTTTTGTGGTACTCGGATCCTTTGGACTATCACAAATATTTTAGATCTCAGTAAAAAGGGAGAATGATGTAAGAGTGAATCAGACAATTGAACTGATCAATGTGTTTGCTGCAGTCCGATCTCCTGATGAACCCTACATAGTGGATGATATTGCATACGGCTCGGAGGCGGAGAGAAACGCTGACCCCTGCACCGCTTCTGGCTGCATGTGGCCCAAGTCCGCTGATGGACATGTCTACGTGCCCTACACCCTTTCCAGCGTGTACAGTAAGGAGTAAACTCATCTATGAATGCTATTCTCTGCACTTATCACCAGGAACATGGTGTGTTGCACTGCAGACATTTTTCCTGCAAAATATCACAGGATCCTGTTGGTCTAGTGGTGGATTAAAATGTGTTTTCCATTTTTCCAGCCTCTCGTGAGGTGGCAGTCATCGAGCGTGCTCTGCAGTCCTTCGATTCTTTTTCTTGTATCCGTTTAATCAGACGCACAAACGAGAGAGACTACTTGAATATCCAGAGTCTTAATGGGTAAACATGAGCAAAGCACGTTCTTTCTTTGCCCAATCTGTCCAAGAAAACCTGTATTTAATTTTAATATGTTCACTAACGTCACTATTTTTTGGTCGTTTAAGGATTAGTTAAGGATTTCAGACAGTAGGTGTATAAACACTAAATGTAACTACTAAATCATGCAGCGGAGACTTTTGTTCGATTAATCAAGGCCAAAGTTTTTCACTTTCTCAACCAATCAGAACGAGTAAAAAAAGAAAATATTCATAATGGCAAAGTTTACTGCAGTCCCCCAAAATCCCATTTCCATCCATACAAAATGTTTCCTATTGTTTAAAAATGGCTGTGCAACCACACTTTTCTGTGTATGAATTAATGAAGCACCACATTTCTGGAGTTGGTGGAACTCCAGAAATGGTAGTTGCACTGGATGGTGAAAAAACAAAGCAAAGAAATCTCACATAGAACAGGTTTTAGCAACATATTTAATACTTGCAGGATTGGTTAACTATTCCCTGTTGTGTTAACATGAAACATATTTCAAAAAAGTTTGTGCAGTTACAGATTTGAAAAAAAAGAAGACATTTTTGCAGCTTTTGTAACAAGATTTATTTTGTACCTTTGTAGGTGCTACTCCTACATCGGCCGTCTTTACTATGCGCAGGAACTGTCCCTGCAGCAATCAGGCTGTGTTTACTACGACACTGTCCAGCACGAGGTGCTCCACGCTCTGGGTTTCAATCACGAGCAGACACGTTCTGACCGCGACGAACACATCCGCGTTTTGTGGGAGAACATCACTCCGGGTTTGTCTGTTTTCACTTTTCACTATCCATGACAGCAATATAAATAGAATACAGAAAGAAAATACTTACTGGCACAAAATATAGGATTACTTGGGCATTTTGAAAAATGTGTTGATTGGCTTTTTTTTTTAACCAAAGGTTGAATGCAAAGACAGCTACAGCTGTCACAGCTATTCTGTACTTCAGGCTTTGCTTAGCTTTGCACAAACAATGTCGACGGACAAGAAGCAAATTCATAATACCAATATGTCTGTTGATCATCATTAACCCATTATAACCCACTTATTTCACATGAGCAAAAACCAGTATTGGAATCGACGAGCACACAAACCTTCATAGTGCGTTATAAGAAAGCAAAATGCAATACATCATAAAATGCCGAACTATCTGAACACTCATAGAAATGTAGAGTGGACTAAAGCCACAGAAACAAGAAAAAGAATGAATAATGGAGCTCGTGGTATTTCTCTCTCTAGGAATGGAGCACAACTTTGACAAAATCAACACTTTGAACCAGGGAACCCCCTATGACTATGGCTCTGTTATGCATTACCACAAGTAGGTATCAATACCAGCAGCTCCGTGTTACAGCTGTGGTTGCCGTCATCATGTTGGAAATTATGAAAGATGTTCGAACAGGTGTTAAAGTGCAATGAAAACTGAGTGAATGTGAATCAGAATTTTTCGTATTGTTCTCTCTTGTTTTTTTCTTCGAAATTGTGTATTTCTTAAATATTTTTGTGCTCTCTATTTGATATTTTGTGGTTTATTCTGGCTTGGTAAAATTTCATAGTCAATTTGGCAAATACTTATTGTACAGTAGGTGTAATAGCTTTCAGTAACTTCCCTTGGGAAAAAAAAACACCCTGTGTTTTCAGGTACGCCTTCTCCAAGAACAACCAGCCCACTTTGGTGGCTATCCCTAATTCCAATGTGGAGTTTGGATATGCCACTGAGATGAGTCAGATGGACATCCTCAGGCTCAACAGGCTGTATGGATGCTGAACAATCTCAGGTTATTATCCTAAGTTCATCGTATACTATTCCTCACGCTGCATTGTTGAAAATGGAGTGAATTTCTCATAATAAATCTTAATGTTTTTCTATCAGACAGATGAGCAGCATGATGCAAACAATCCAACTCTTCTTTGAAAAATATCATCATCATCATTGAACAGTCACTTGATCAACAAAATAAACATTTTAAAATAATTCAATAAACCTCCAATAAAGCACCTCTGTGTGTGTGTTTTATCTTTAAGAGTGATTGTTTAAATCATGACATTTTATTTTGTCATTGCGTTCTTTGTGACTCCAGTTACTTTCCTTCCTTTGTGACCGTCTAGCCCGTTCATATTTGTTTCACTTGTTTCATTGGTTTTTACTGGTCTGATCAGTCTGTGTGGATATGGCCTCACTTCTCCCCTTTTCAGCTGTCACTTCATGTCACTGTTGGCTCTGTCATGACTTTTGTATCTTGCCTGGATTCCGGTTCTTTTTTTTTTTTCTAGTACTTTAGACCATTTGTATCTCTGTTATTTTTATAAACCATTAAAGGTTCAGCTTTTTTTCTTTAGACCATTTTCTGCATATAGGTTTTCTTTCCTGTGAAACTTCACATGTTTCCTGATCAGTATAACATAATGGCACTAAAAACTATCAAAATAAAACTATGAAAGGTACAAAGAAAACCCCAGAAAAATGAAATGAAACGTTTTCCGACACAGACAAATATAGTAAAATCTATATCTGACAATAACACCTTTTCCCCCTTTGACTTAAAGAAACATTAAGCAGCATTTAAGCTGCCTGGTCTGTTAGTAAATAATTCATCTGAATGACAAACAGGACATAAATGAATATTACAGGGATAACAGGTAAATGCAAAAAGCAGCCACTGGTTAATTTGACCATTCATAGGTAAACTGGTTTATGGACAATTTTACTTTTTAAATGGTGGCACTAACCTCAGAGCTAAACCCATCTGCTGCTTCCTTTGGGAACAAGCACGTTGGTTCAAGGTAAAGCAATCTTATCGCTTGTTGCAGGTGTGTTTATACCTCATATCATTCACAGGAACTGTTTACGGAGCTGCAGAGAATCACTGACCTAACTTATTCAGCACATGTGGTGTAAGTGTGAGCTGATAGCGTTTGTTTTTTGCCTGAGATTAACTCTAGTTCTTCTCTAAAAACTTTCGTTGGTTTAAAATGACATTTGATGTTCAGTTTTAAAGTTAAACCCATAATTTTCAGTGACGGAGACATTTGGGACAATTTTGAAATAAAACTGGCTTTTTCTATGCCTTAACAGGGCAGTGTAGGATTTACAGCGAGGTGGCAGAGCGGTGTGGGACAAAGGACAGCACTAAAACTGCATTTCAAAGACATTTCAAAACCTGGAAAATACTGATTTAAGACGAGTGTGGCGTTTTGTTTGTTCATTTGTTGTTGTTTTTTTGTTTGTTTGTTTTTTAGAAAAACACAAAGCTTTACATCCTAACCGATTGTCCATTATAATATTTTACCTTGAAGTTGTTGATGTTTCTTTGTGAACAATATGTCACTAAGAATAATTCAAATTGCTTTTTAATCTGAATATTTGTAACAAACGCTCAATAAAAAATAAATTTAAAAAATATGTATAATAAGCCAGTGCTGAAAAAGCCTTCAGTGGAAAAATTATGCATGACTCTATCTGCAGTTCATGAACAGAGATGCACAAGTTTCTCAGTAGCAGCAGCTGCCAATCAAAGCTGGCATCATGACATTGCACCCTAATTGTATAGCAAGTAAGAAATTAAAATCAAATCTATCTAAAAGGGGACTCCTTAAACCCAAAATAATGACAAAAAGCATCTTTGGGATATTAGTGGACACAAAAATAACCCCAATTACTTTAGAACAAGGGTCTGAATAATGTCCCATAACATGTTCAGGGTTACCCTCAACTTCAACCCAGTGTGTGTGTCCTCAAAGCATACACTACCTAGGTCCAAGTCTCAATGACTATAGTCGACTTTGGTTATTGTTTCAATAATGACTCTCACATTCTGAGTTCTGTTAGATTCATTATTCTGTTTGGAGTTCACTCGTGTTCTGGTTTTAATTAGTCTGGCCTTCTTAGCATGTTTGCTATCAAATCTTTGTGACTGTCGTAGGTATTTCTGAGTTAGGTTTCTACCTGTCTTATTTTGATAGTCTGTCTCCTGTACATTGCATTTCCTTTTTTTGTCACTCCCCTTAAAATCTTCATCATCTTAGAACCCAAATTTGTGTCAATTTTCCAGTAAGGTATTGACATGCAGTTAATTGATTAATCCAAACTGCCCATAGGTGTGAATGCGGGAGTGAATGTGAGTGCGAATGGTTGT
>NW_005187602.1:1040019-1065915 GCF_000239375.1 Pundamilia nyererei
TTTTTTTTTACATTTAACCATAGTACTTACGATGTCTAATAACAGGACATCTTAACATTAGCTATAACTCTTTATCACACTCAAGTTGGAAAGCTTGGATTTAAATTCTTTACTGCCGACAACTGTAACGATAAAATAAAAATATAGATCAGTCATAGATTTCAGCCCAAATATTGAACACTGAAAAGTGAGTAAGACGAAATGTCTGTGTTTGAATATTATAAGCTATGCATGCAAATATCGTTATGTGAGTCTTTCACATATGTATGTATGGCAGCTGCAGCGCATTCTCAGAGGGATTCAGGGAAAGTGTGTCAGTACATCTAGATCTCCACAAAGGTACTACTTAGGTCTACTTTTTGGTCCTCAGAGTAACTGCACCTTTATAAGGATTGAAAACCTCATATAGCGTAATATATGCAATATTAATTCCAATGTTTCCAATGTGCATTAGGTGCAAGAAACGGCCTGAATTTCACCAAATAGAAAAAACGAATTACACAAATTATTGTTTTTACTCTTAGATTTTGAGGTTTTACTTTTTTTAAGTTTTATTTATCATAATCTGATCTTGTGGTGTTAATTATTAAAGACAAAATGTGATCCAGTATATTTGTGGTTTTACACATTTACATGATAGCACCAAAGAAGCTATCACAAAACACATTCATATGTTTCTAGTGTTAAACTCAAACCTTTTAATGAAGACATGGTAACTTATTTATCAGATAAATCTGACATAAGTCTCCATTGAACACAGAGTACACAGATGTGATACAAATATAATGTTACATTTTTCCAAAATTTTAAATCGTCTTATAATCATTGTAGTGTTTTTTAAGTTGGATTCGGTTTCAGCGGTCATCATATTAAGGAGAGTACTCAAACCAATCTGTTACATATATGTGAAGATATTCTCGGTCATTCATCACACACCTTCTTTGCAGTTTGTCTTTGCTGGAATGATTTTATTAAAATCATCCAAAGTTGCTTTGCTGAATGAAAATCCATCTATTTCTAGTGCAACTGTTACAGCGAGAAAAGTCTTCTCCTGTTTATCTATAGTATTTGGGGAGGGTACAAATCATCGCAGCAATGCTAAATCCACACTCCTATCAGCCTTCTTACCCCTGTGCACGTACTGTGGTCATTCTACCCATATGGAAAAGAAATAGAAAAAACTTGCATCTGATGTGCCCTCCTTCATATAGTGAATCATATAAGGCTTATATGATTTTCTCATGAACATACAAGTTTCATTTATATGATTCTTCAAGCAATCTTATATCTGTTTTCACTCTTGTATGCTTTTCGTACAAGTTTCACACAAGACAGATACAAACGTTATAAGATTTATATATATATATATATATATTCTATATGGGTAAAGCTAATGCCCAAAAAGACATTTAAATTTCATCTTATCATCTTTATCTGTCATTATTGGCCATAGAGCTTCAGGTACCTCATAACCAGTGTTGCAACTGTTTTAAACTTCTGTAGCTACTGATGCTCCTGCACCCGCTCCAATGTTTTATCATCATTTTACCCTTTTAGTTACAGTCCTCGTCAGTTTTATTGTACGAAATAGCTCATTGTAGACAATGACGAACAAACATCAGAGCACAAGTTCATCCATTTTTAGTGAAAGAGGCCTTTAAGGATATTACCCTTACAAGGACACTCTTCTCCTTCAGATTTAAATTCATTTATACCTTTCCTCTCTGGCTAGTTTTGCTGAGTGAGTCTTTAAAATAAAATTGGGGGAAAAAAACCCACAGAGAATAGAGCCTTTCACTATTTAGTACAAGCACCTGCTCCATCCACTCATGAGCCATGGGCTAGAGATTAAACAGAGGGAGACAGTGTGAGGGAGAAAATGAAGGGAAGATGCAAGGTGAATGGAGAGACTGGAGCTCAGAGAGAGAAGAAAAACAGTTCAGCCAGAATGGTGACTGAACAGAGGTCTGGTTCAGCTACTGGCAGCCCCTCAGGGACAATCAGACAGAGATGTGGCCTAGATCCCAGAGCTTCATGCCCACCTCCTCCTCCTTCCATTTCCTCTCGCAGACTGTAGAGTCACTATCTAAACCTTCCATGTCCTCCTGTTTGAAGCGATGGCCAGGATATGGGATCCAGGGCTCGTTGTATCCCGTCTTCTTGTTTTCTTTCCTGTCTCCCTGCTGGCCGACCAATGCCTCAGAGCACACAGGCTCCGGTGATGGCCTGGCCTGTAAGTCCATTACGCTATCATCAACAAAAAGGGAGTCATTGTACTTACTGTGTGCCCCAACAATAAGCAAGTTAATATGAGCCATGTATTCCCGCAGGGATTCTGATGATCATCATTTACGCTCAAGGCTGCTGCACTGTCTTCTCATCCATGATCTCCCTTCCTGTAACAGAACCCTTGGACCTTGTTTATGGGTCAAATTGACACGTAAGTAATGAGGCTGCTGCCACATCCAGCACACAGAAGAAGCATTGAAACACAGCCTCTTCCCCATTACTAGGTAGTTTTCCAGTAAATACACAATACATTTACAAATGATCATGTACGGCTGAGGCTAAAAAACGTACTCAGTTAACCTATAATATGACACTGTACTCACATTAAATGTGAATTATAATCAGGCAGCCAAGGCAACTATTTGAAATAAAAATAGCCCCTAAAATAGGACTAAATGTTACTCCACCCTCTTTCTACTAACATGTAAAAATTTATACTTTGTTGACTTCCATGCTCCTCACATTGAAGAGACTTTCATGCATTAGTATTCACATGTTTTCATATGCTACTGATGTTATTCAGGTCCTAACATCATTACAGAGGCTGAACTGGAGGCAATGTTATCCATATACTTCATACCTCATATCAGTGACTTCCCCCGTGATGGTGCAGGCCTCCCTTCTACGCTCCAGTCAGGCCAATTACAGAAAATATAATTAGACCAAGCTGGCACTGAGTCAGTGTTCTGTTAGATATAGTGAGCAAACTAACTGAGCTGCCTTCAGCTGCTTGTAGATGATAAAGTCTGCACATGACCTTGCACATGCAGGGTCCTGAATAGCAGCACTTAAAGTACTTGGAACTATGTGAGTGAAATTTAAACTAAATAGATAAATAAAAAAGGTAAGAATTAATTATTACCAGGAGAAAAACACACACATATTACTTATTTTTAGGAATATGGGTCAATTTCTGTCCCTATAGGTACAGTCCACACAACTGTGGTGCCTAGAGCCAGTTACTGGACCTAAAGATAACTGTGTTACCTTTCTGAGATACAAAAAGGTATACATTCATACTATGATACCGGGAACTGATGTTATAAAAAAAGTATTATTTTATGCTCCCATTTCAGTCTGTAATTAAAGTTTCATTCTGTTTCAGTGGAGGCAAAGTAGTACAATGGTTAATGCTATTCCCTCACAACAAAAAGTTTTGGGGTTGAACTCTTCTGCTGAGCTTTTTTCTCCATGTTCTTTGCAGGTTTTCTTTGAGTGAGCTGCCTAATTGCTTGATACTCCAAAATATAATAAGATTCCTCCACTGCTATTTCTACGTCTTCTATTTCTTCGAATTCTACAACCCCAATTCCAAAAAGGTCAGGACGTTGTGTAAAATTTAAATAAAAAACAGAATACAATGTTTTCCAAATCGTATAAACATATATGTTATTCGCAATAGAACATAGAAAACATAAAATGATTAACAAAGCCATTTTAATATTTTCACGAAAAATATATCATGCTGAATTTGATGGCAACACGTCTCAAAAAAGTTAGGATAAAATTTCGATAAATAAATGGTACTTACAGCTGGAGGGATATTTTGTAACTAATTTGGTTAATTGGCAGCAGGTCAGAAACATTATTCAATACAAAAGAAAAATCTTATGGAGACAAAGTTTCTGCATATTTGTGGAACAATTCAAGGATAAATTTGGCCTTGAACATCTCATCATCTGCAGTACATAATGTCATTATAAGTTTCTGAGAATGTGGAAAAATGTCTTCGGGGACAAGGCTAAAAATCAGTACTGGATGCCCATGATCTTTTGGCTCTGAGCTTACACTACATTAATGCAACCATAATGCTATCATGGAAATCGGTGTTCAAAATGGATCTATAGACTGTTATGCTGGCAACTAGTAAACCAGACATTTAAATTTTGCTGGCTTAGATAGTCAGTGCCAGAAATATTAAATGTTACTAAATGTTAAATGTATTATCTTTATTTTATTAACATCTAACTTAACAGATAACATGCAGTACTTCACATTAAGGTACTGTTGCTCGATGTTAAAAATGACCAAAAAAGTAGTTATACATTGGATTTGTCAGTATAATACACTGGTCAACTAGGTTTTGTTTCTCTTCTCTTTTATATGATTAGCAAATTGGACCCTACACATTTCCAAATGCACTTGCTTCTGGCTCCAAAAAAGCCAACATGGCACCAGCCATAAATCTAAAATCAAGGCTTCACAATCCGGAGTCCACAAAGTAACAGATATGTTGCAACATCCTTTAATGTTCCTTTAATGTTTTTCAAGTTATGTCAGTTGTCTACACTCACTGGGACTCAGCCATTCTCCCCTGATATCTAATGCCAGTGATCATAGCCTAAGGAGAATTGTCAGACTGCTTTGAGTTGATGGGAAAGCATCAGTAACTCAAATAACCACATATTAAATCCAAGGTATGGAGAAGAGCATACTTTGAATCAACAGCACATGGAACCATGGTTTAAATGTAACCATTTCTTTAAATGGTCACAATGAACTTTCAATAACATCTCCAGAGTAGTCATGAGAGCTCCATGTGTGCTGCTCTACATCAGAGTGAAACACGAGTTTGGCATTTGACATATCAAGATAGAGTAAGAAAAAGAGGAAAAAAATCTCAGCAGGAAAGGGAGAATTTTATGTGTAAATTTCCCTGAGGATAACAGAAAAGTGGGAAACGTGTGGTGTAAATTGTAGGCGTGTCAGATCAAAGAAAAAAAATTAAATCATAGTTGAATGAATCTGATTTTTAAAGTTCTGAGGTGAACTGTTGACATTTCTCCCATTTCTAAAAGATTGCTTAAAGAAGTTTTATGCTTCGACTTTAAATATCAGGAATCTATGTTTATTAACAGCCTACACAAAGACTTTTAAGGTAGCAGTAATCAAATCACTACTTAAAAAAAGTCAATAATTGATCGATTTGTCTTATAAACAATTCTTAACTTTGATTTTATTTCAGGAATTCTTGAATTGCTTTATTGTTTCTTTAATTCCTTTATTGTTTCCTCTATTCCTTTGCGAAGGAATAGAGGAAACGGTTTAGAGTGCAACAGCCCAGAAACAGCACCAGTAAAAGTTCCAAATGATCTTATGTCCCCTACAGTGGACAGATCCTGCTAGACCGACATGTTATGTGCAGCACTCAATGTCACTCACCACAATATTTTGCGGCAGAGATTAGAAAAAAACATTGGTAATAAAGAAACTGCACTGCAGTTGTTTGAATCATATCTATCTGATAGAAATGATCCCATCCATTGTGTAAATGGGGAGTCTCCTTCACACACAAAAGTTAGTCACAGCTTACCACAGGGTTCGATGTAAGTATTTCTTCTTCTCTCATCTCCTTCCACTCTGTGTGTTTATATGTCACTGCTTTATTTAATCATCTGTAGTTATTGAAATTTGGCTCTCTTTCCATAGTTTTGCAACTGAATTGAATTATTTTTCAACATTTAACAATTCCCAGATTTTCCTTAAAACTACTTGCAAATTAAGCACATTATCACACTTCTGGTGAAACCAAAATATACCTCATTAATCAACACACAGTCAAGCCCTCAATGAAACCAGCAAACGTCAATCATGCAACATGTGACCTAAATGGAGATTTAATAACATCATTCCAGAAGTCCAGGCTGGATCAGCATCAGTTAATCCTAAACGCCACATCTGGGAGCTGGGAGAGCCCCATCCTCTATCCTCTGTTTTTCTGGGATAAACAGAATCAGAACTGAGAGATTTGAACTCCGAGCATCAACTTGTGTAAGATTAACAGTGGGGCTTATAATTTGAAATCCTTTGCTTTGTGGCTGTTGTTGGTGTGTATTCTCATGGCTATTGAATACAAGCCTGATAGTCTGTTTAAGGCTCATTTTTGTAGGTTTTTTTTTGCTCCAGTTTGCAGCTACATTCAGCTATTGAAACATTTGTCAAATGTACATTGGCACTTATTTGTGTGTAGTGTGCTAAATATGGGTGCTTTTTAAGTCTTGAGCAAGAAGTCATTAAAAGTGCAGTTTACTTAAGAAAAAACAACTAAAAGCTTGTTCAGTGCTGCAAACCACTTGTCATGCAAGTATTCGCAGGAACGAATGAGCATGTGAGGTTTTGATGGTTTGTAAAGGGCAGAAGAGGACGGATGAAGAGTCACTGTACTAATTTAATGAAGGAGTGCACTGTGCTAAAGTACAATTTTTAAGTAGTTGTACTAGAGTTCTTTCCATTAGTTCTCCATTTACACTGACAGTAAAAGTTGTCAACTGGTATAACGTAGCGTTTTTAGCAGGACAAATGTTTCGTCACTCATCCAAGTGACTTCTTCAGTCTCAGCTGACTGTAGGTTTCCCCACTCTTATAAACAGTACCTTTGCACATTGACTGAAACTAGCACCACTGATGAACAATGGACTGTGAGGTCAGTTTCTTGATCATTAATATGCAAATTGCCATGACCACTGATCAACAACCACTGATCAAAAACCATTAATCTATGGTCACTGCCATGAGTACCATTCACAGAGAGTTGGGGAATAGCTGCAATAACAGCATTGTGGCCTTAGGCCCCCTCCTTGATTCAGAGATGGTCTTTCCTTTTTCACATAAATGGCCTCCTTGACTCCGCGCTCAAACCAGCGTTCCTCCCTGTCCAGGATGTGTACATCCTCATCATTGAAAGAGTGTCCACTGGCCAACACAGAGGGTTAACTCCTCTGTGTTGTGCCATCCACGTCACAGAGGTTGTTTGGTTTCCCCGATGTATAAATCAAGGGAATCCTCCTGGCACTTAACAGCGTACACTATATTACTTTGTTTTGTGTCAGGGGACCTGATCCTTGGGGAGGACCAATTTTTTGGCAGAGTGGGTTTTGGGGTTTCAAAGCCACAGAGACTCAGTGTTTAGGAAAAATGTGTCCTAACTGTTCCGATACTCCTGACACATAATTGATCGCTGAGGGTTTTCACTTAGGCAGCAGTTGTCCTTCTTCTCTCTATGATCGCCTGGAGCTTTCTTTAGGTGTCTTCCCAGCTTTGACAAATGTCCACCTGGAATGACCAGATTTACTCAGGGCCTTCTTGATATGGCGTTCTTCTGCCTTCTTGGCCGCTCAGTCTGTGGGGATGGTGTTCGCTCTGTGTTGTAGTGTCCTGATGACATCCAGTTTGTGCTCTAGTAGATGATGAGTCAAACCTTAGATACTGAGTTGTATGCGCTGGTTTACGGTACACATCAGCTTTTAAATGTCCCAATAACTGATGGACATGGGTCTCATTTCAGGGGTTTATAAGTATTTTTGTCACTGAGCAGTGAAATATTTTTCTCATGATAGTCTTTCTGGTTTTGCTAAACTGTGCACCCACCCTTGTCTGCCAGAAGGACATTAATGTTAATGTTATTGTCATTACAAAGTGATGTGAGAGTCTTCCTCTCCTCCATGCTGATGTTGGATGATAGGGGCTTTACATTGCTGAGAAAGGATAAACCTTTGATCCTCAGTTGCTCTGCTTCCACATTTGTATTTTTGTGTTTCAAACTGCTGTTACGCTACAACCAGATGAAGAGAATCAACTTTTTGGGGATTTCCTTACCTGGATGATTGAGCAAGCATCAAGGCAACATCACTGCTAGGTTTAAGTAAAGAAATGAATGAATTACATTATTGAAATACATATACAAATTGTTAATAATGATAATTTCACTGAAAGCTATTTAGGTTTTATTCATGTTTTTTCTTTATGAAGCTTTTCTATAGTGTAACACTGTAGAGTTATTACAAATTAGAATGAGACTTTCACTGATCTGTGAATCTCTTAAGCAGTTGCCTTTCAGCATATAATAACCTGAAATTCTGTTTGGACGTTATGAGATTGAGAAGGCTTTTCATTAAGTGAAAATTATGATGTCAAAGTGAAGTTGATTATTTATAAAGACTGCACACCATAAGTAGACTAACTATAAGAATTTTTAATGTACGTTTTGTGATTTCAGTGACCTTGACTTTAAACCTTTAAATGTTTGATATATTTCAGTCAAACTTTATTTATTTGCAAAAATATGGAAAAACCTTTAACTTGGACTTGCACTCTAAGTTAAATGTACATAGTGTAAAACCTTACTGCTAGATAGATTCAGTAGATTACATTTTTCAGTCAGCTGGAATTTGTTTTCTTACCCCTCCCAATTCAAGGACATAATTCCATCTATGGTGGCCTCTATGTGCCTCGTATCTGGCCAGTATTTAGCCAGTGTCCATCTCAAGCGCTATATTCAAGATCGTAGGGTAACATGGGGGCTTCCACAAACTAGCACCGCTTCTATGTATTTTTAATGGATTAATTATAAGTTAATGAGAATGCATTAGCTGATGAAAGATGTATTTACATACTAATGAAACTATATTTATTAATACAACATTCTATTTTTGTATTAAAGAATCTAATAAAAAAAACTACTGTACTTTAATGATTGTTGACTCACTGCATTAGTTTGTGGTGTTACATGAACACCCAGCTCTTTATGACTGTCAGGTGATATCATTGTAATGCATGTCTTGGAAATAAGGCAAATTTTAAATAAAGACATTTTTAACATCTTAATGTTTATTATAGTTACAAAAGGCTTCTGATCAAAGTTTGAAAAGCACTCATTTGTTGATTTTATAGCTACAGTGGTCAACAAATGCTGTTGTCAATCAGCCTGTCAGAAAGCACCTCCTTTCCAGTTGGGAGCGCACCGGGTCTTCTCATCTGGATTTTACGCGTAGCTCGGTCCACGCCCACATTGCCCACCCCCTCCCAGCTGCAGCACCCCGCACGCATTCAGTTGTAGGCTTTTAACGACGGACACTTGTCATCTTTTCCCCTCACTTCAGATTGTCAAATCTCGTTTGTCTTTCCTCTTCCATGGCCGCGCGTGCTGAGATTTGCGTTCAGCAGTGCAATAGTTAATGAGTGCCGGATGCGCCCTCACTCCAGCAGACCGCTACAGTACGAAGATGGCGTCGGAGGGAGCCAGCGGAGAGCAGCCTCCCCCGGTACAAACACTGGCAACCACCGTGCTGGGCAGCGTTGACACGGTAGGAAGCTGTGGGAAAAAGCGAAAGCCACACGTGTGTTTTTATCGGCGTGTTCCTTTATCAGTCACCCAGGAAAGAGGGCGAAATGTCGCGCGCATCTATTTTCGCACGGGCTCGTGAAGCAACAGCGGTGGCCAGCGCGAGCCTCGCGACAATGTCTGGGGAAAAACAAGGGCTTCGTCTCTGCTTGGGCTGATGAATAACCCATAATTACTCTCAGTAGCCTCCGTAAAAGCCAGAACAGTGTTGGTTTTCCCCCAGCAGTGAATTCTTTTGTTCTCCTCTAGCGGCTGCTTTAAAGGCAGGCATCCCTCAGTTGTAATGTAATCGTGTGCTTGATGGAAGAGAAAGCGTCGGTGGCTGTACAGGTTGATATACAGTATTACATTGCAGTAAATGAGTTAATGCGTAGAGACTTGGAGCGAGCTGTTCGCCTGGCTGCAGGAGACTTAAAACTGAGTATAGATTTATTAAAGCTGTCGTTTGCTCCCCCAAAGCTCCGCCGCTAGAGGTGAAATCTTTTTCATTCCATCTTGATTTTGTCTAAATTTTTCCGCAAACGATGAACACTTGGCATGTGGAGCTAAGTGTGGTGTGAAAGTGGTTTATTTAAATTGGCAGTCCTTAGAGACCTCACAGGCTTCCATAGATTCAGACTGTCAGACCTGAGGACTCAAGGCTTAAGCTTTTTTTCTTTTTCTTTTTTTTCTTCAAGCAGTCCTTTGTTATCACCAGCTGGTTTTGGGTTTCACATGTGTACAAGCACCTAGTTGTGATTTCTCTGTGCCCTTTCTCAGGTCACAGCAGCTCAGCACCCCCTATGTGCAAATGGATCGGTCTGTTGCCCCATCCGGCAGTAGGCCATGAAACCTTCCCGTCCTTTTGCTTGTTCCATGATATAACCTGTCTGACTGCTGTTATTGACTGGAACCCTGAGGCAGGATGAGCAGTGACACTCTTTTTAGTTTGTCCTTGTTTCAACTTTGTTACACATACAGCAAGTTTAGAAGAAGGAAAAAAATACCTCTTTGGATGAGAGTTTGAAGAGGTAGGCTAGTGGAAATGTGTGGTGTTGCAATAATAGAACAGCAGCCACAGTCCCTGAGGTGGGTGGGTGGTAGTGTGGGTGTTGAGGAGATGGTGGGAGAAGAGCTGTGGGGGTGAGTGGAGGGCAGAGCCAGTGAAAAGGAAGAGGAGGGGGTGCTGGCCCCGTTCACCATACACCTTTCTAAATTGGTCTTAATTTCAGTGACTCAGCTGGCATAGCTGGGAGTACTGTGTCAGCCAGCCCCCACCCCCTCTTGAGCGTGCTCAGTACTGCCTGGAAGCTGCTTTACATTTAGCGTTGAGGCGAACAGGTGCGGCGGAGACATGGGAGTCAGGCAGCCACCTCACCTCTTCAGTACCAGTGCACTCTCCCTTTTCCAGGTTCCAGGGGGCTTCCGCCTTGATGGCCTCCCACTCCCCCCTTCTCACCACCAACACCAACACCATGCCTGCAGTGGTTAAATAAAGCACTTTGCTCTTTGCTTACCCCTGTAAGACTCTGTTGTTGGCCTGAGCGGGGGGAAGTTTCTCGTTTGTGAGGATTCTGAAGTGAGGGTGGTTCAGAGAGGCTTTAGAGGTCAGTGAAAGGCACTCTGCCTGTCACCTCCCACCCATTTAATAGATGTTAGTGAATCAGACAGTATGTCTAGAAACTGAATTCTTTAAATGTTTCATAAAAAAACATGAGCACATAAACAAACAGGATTAACCCAGAGTGAACTACTTAATTGGGCAGTGCTAGGAAATTTTGCTTTTAAAAGAAACTTGTAACTCTACAGGATTGTCACTGAAAAGCACGACATTGCCTACAGAGGACGGTCAAGTGTCATTGTAGAATAGTTTTGTGTTACCAGATATACACCTTTGCAATTCCTTGTGGATGTTGTCCAGATGCTCTAACTTAGACCTTTCTTTAAATGATGTAATGACTTGATGTTGGTAGCATTTCCTTAACCAAATAACAAACACCAATCCTGTTAGCTTCCTTCTGACTGACAGCTTTTGTTGACTTTAATGCTAACTGCTGTTTTGGAACTGTATCTTTCACCTCGTAATCAGCAAACACTGTTGAGGAGATGCTGTACTGCAGGTGTGGTTGTTAATTGGAGATCTTTGCAGCTGCCATGTTCAGAATACTGTAGATTCTGATAGTTTATAATGTGTTATCCTTTCAGAAAAATGAAGCTAGCGTGAATGTTCAGTTCCTCAAAAGGTCACTTGAGGTTGACTCCAAAAGCGAATCAATCCCCATAGACTTGCATATGAAAAGGTCCAAATTTACAAAAGTAAAAACGTGTTTATAGCACAGGTATAGCCAGTTGGTGCGTGTTTAGAATCACCACTACTAATTGGAGTCACTAAACTGGACCTCTTCACTATATTTATGCCTTTTGAAACATTTTAATGGAATTATCTGAAAAGCAATATGGCTTGCTGTGTGTCACTGACCATTTAAGATGTGTTTGTCAGTGCCTTGCTGTGGTGCAGTTTATAGATACAACTTGCTAAGCCACCTTCTAGCATTAGCTAATGATATGGTAACTTCCGGTACCAAAGAACTAACATGTTGCCAAAGCTGAGGCTTCAAAATGTGGAGTCTGAAACCAGTAGGTGATGTCACAATGGTTATAACCATCTTTTGCATACAGTGTATGGTTTCAGCATCAGTGTCTGATTACTTGTTTTGTTACAATCTGATAATGCTGTTAATTAAAGAAATATGCAAAATATTCCTTTAACTGTGACAAGATTGTCCCTCATCTTTAAATCTTACCATTGTTGTCTGGCAGAATTGTTGCGTAACAGCAGCCTAAGAGTGGCCAGGGGTGTTTATGGGGGATATGCTGCCATGTTGGACGAGTGCCATTAACATGAGTGGCTGTAATGTCGCTGCTGAAGCTTCTTCCTGACAACAAATTTGCTGTGCTCTGATATGGGGGAGTTCAAATGACCATGTAAACAAGTTGGAGAAGTCATCAGAAAAGATTAAACGTTATATTTGTACAACCTATTAAGCGGGGCATTTCACTCAAATTACAGTACAAAAATACCTCTTCTCATGTTTTCCTTTGGTCATAAAAAAACTTCAGTCAAGTAGACTTACACAGGTTGGAGCCTTACACAGTCAAAAATAATAAGAAAAGTCTCGTTATGCTCCAGAGGTAAATAAGTGTACTAGTAATTGTGATTCTCCCAGTTTGGCGGCATTTCCATGTTGCATGTCACGTCATATAGTTTTGTGCTTGCAGGACATGAGTATGTGAGAAACTTGCAGGACTAAGCAGGATTTTGCCAGCAGAGCACAGTTGAGGAGCGTTCAGAACGAGCAGTTCCCTTCCCTTGTGGCTCCAAGTGAAATGACACAGGCCTTATTAAGTGGACTGGGGCTAACAGTGAACAAGCCTATGAATGCTGGCAAGGCTGCTCATGCCCTTGGTGCATGGCTCACGGCTCATGGAACAAATTAGAGTTTGCTTCTTCCCTCACCTGATCACTGTGCACAGATGCCAGACTAACCCCCCCATTAACTCTACTGCTTTCACCTCACACCACCCACAACCCAAGGTCTTGTGACAGGAGGACACCAGCTAAGGGTGGACATCCATCAAGGCCCCCTGACTCATCCAATTTGTTTGAGCGGTGAAAACACTGCTGGGAAAGGGGAACTTGAGGATCGATTGGAAGCCTGGATGCGAATGAATCAATCCCACAGAATCTCTTCTGCTTTTATTTCCAGTCTTCAGAATAAAAACATGCTTTGACTAAACTGTGATGTGATTGACACACTACTTTTCAGCTTCTTGTTCTGAGAAGAGAAAGCCTCTTCTCACCAATACGGGCCTATCTAAAAGCTTTCAAGGACAAGAGTGTTCCTTTATAAGGCAACATTAGCTCATTTGTTAGTTGTTTGAGCTTGAACTTTCTCTATTAATAACAATGTCATTAGAAGACACACAGAGGTAGTATGTTACAGAAATCTCTGATTCTGATGTTCAGTCTTATTCCTTGTTAGAGTGCTCTGTAGACATGTGCAAGACTTTGATGAAATGAAGAAATGTTGGCGGAGGTTTTGAAGGAGGATACTAAATCAGGTTTAAATGGCTGTCTGACAACTGACACCTCAAGAAAGAGCAGGCAGCAATCAGTCTGATGTAGCTGAAACACTCTTGCTATTCTCATTCGTTAGTTGCACTGAACAAATAGTCTAGTGAAAAGCTTCTATATTTTGCAACTGGTTGTGGTGCTTTTTAGCAGTTGGTTAAAAGAGGCCAACAAGGTAATTAGAATTTCTTCTGTCTGTCCTCTTCCTGGGAAGTTACATCATTGTATTTATTTAGCTGTCCGGCTAAAAATGCCGCTCATTTTTCTCACATTGGTTTGACTTTAAAAGAAGACAGTGACTTTAAAGGTTTCCTAACAAGACATTTTGACACTTTGCTTTGAAATGCTGTCAGATCTGTTGGGTTATTCGGGGACGTGAGCAGAGAGTAAAGTAAAAGTAAAAGCAACAATGCAATGTTAAAAATGTTTTCCTGTGCACTGAAGCCTCAAACATTGCTGTCAACAGAGCTGCATGTGAGAGCTCACAGTTGCTCCCTAATATGAAGTCTGATTATAGTCATGTGCAAGCAAATGTTTTTCTTTTACTGTACTGAGAACACATCTTAATCAGTATTTCCTGCTGTGCGCTACATGTGACGAAGGGCAATCTTGGTCACTGTGCTGACTTAATTCTCCCAATATTCTGTGGAGTTCACTTCAGATGTTCATCACACATGATGAAGCACAAGTAAAATCACAATCAGTGTACTTTGTTAATCCCAGAGGAAGAAATTACTATTAGCAAAATGTATCAGGATTAAAAAGGACTTTGTTGGCACAATGATCTCTTCAGCAGCATTATCAATCTCTAAATAAAAGGCTGGAACATAACTGTATTTTGTAAACTCCAAAAATAAAGTTCTAATTTTCTTAAATATTTCTTTTATCTTTGTAGCATAAATAACATGATTCAACATCAGGCAAAGCAAGAAGATCAGAGAACAAGGGGACTAATTCAAAAAGAGGGCAGAGGCAGTACATAGCAATTTTAGAAGTTGACCGGAAAAGGCTTGAGGGAAGCATGAAGTGCTCTGCTTGCTCACAATTACATCCATCTCCACCCATTGGCCCTGCAGTTACTACTGACCAAATAGGTGCTTAATGACCTACCCAAATGTAATCAGACCTTAATGGCTTGGAGATAGGATGGCTAGCCTGACTTTAGAACTGCACTTAACCCTCTCAGGCTCAAATTAACTTTTTGTTGCTAATGCACAACCAAGTCCTGCAGTGGCACGTCTGAGTAAAAAAACCTCATAAAATATGTATGTGGGGTAATCAGGTTGTTAGTTTTTAACTGTTGCAAATTGGCAACACCTGCCTCGAGAGGGTTAATGAGACCAGTTGGAGACTGGGAGCAAGTAGAACATTAGTTACATAGGCTAAAGAAGGCGCTGCCATTGGCTGCTAAAGGTAAAATATCCATCAAGGTCTAAACTTTTCTTGTCCCAGATTGTAAACACGTTAATTTTATAGCTGGAATCGCATACGGTGGCATCCAAAGTGGCGTGCAGAAAGATTTTGACAGAATCTGTGGCAAGATCTGAAAACTGCTGTTCACAAACGCTGTCCATCTAATCTGACTGAGCTTGAGCTGTTTTCCAAAGAAGGGGCAAGAATTTCAGTCGCTAGATGTGCAAAGCTGGTAGTGACATACCCTAAGAGACTGGCAGCCGTAATTGCAGCAAAAGGTGGTTCTACAAAGTATTGACTCAGGGGGCTGAATAATTACGCACACCCCACTTTTCAGCTATTTATTTGTAAAAAATGTTTGGAATCATGTATGATTTTCGTTCCACTTCTCACGTGTGCACCACTTTGTGTTGGTCTTTCACGTGGAATTCCAATAAAATTGATTCATGTTTGTGGCTGTAATGTGACAAAATGTGGAAAAGTTCAAGGGGGCCGAATACTTTTGCAAGCCACTGTAAATAGAGGCGCAAAGATCCACCCCTTCATTACGCTGATAGAGATGAGCAGGATCTATTCTCAACCTTGTCCAACACTGGAGCATCTGCACTTTATGATGAGCCTGTTACTACATTGAATGTTTACTTTGTGCCACAAACTAAAATTGCCATTGTACACCAAGTTTTCTACAGACTTTGAAGGAACCAAAGGAAACAGTGCAACAATTTGTAATGAGATTATGTCACACTACCAGAGACAGTGAATGTGGTATTAATGTTAATAACCAAAACAAAGATGCAGTAGTAAGAAACCTGCACCTAGTGGGGACGAAAAGGAGAAATCCAATAAAGTGTGTTACAGATATTAACATATCTGTCTGCAAAGAACTCAATTGCACAGTTGGAGGACAAACATGTAGAAAATGCTATGGCGAAAAAATATTTGGGTCTATGCGTTTGCCATTGGAGATGGAGCAAACGAAGGTCACCATTACGTGGGGATTATACTTTCCGCTTTCGCAACTGCGCTAGAGTCCACTTGGGTCCTGGTAACAAACGGTTAGCACAAGGCTGCGTGTGGATTTCTCAGTAGAGAAAAAAACAACACTCATACTATAAACAAGACAACTCGGCTTGTGTGAAGTGTTTTCAGCTTGGCGTTGTGTACCTTGAGTCAAGTGTTTTGACCAATGCACAGAATCAAATATTTAGAGATATAAGATGTAGTTGCTGCTGTTGTCTTCGTGAGTCTTTATTATATGGCATGCTGCAGGGAAAAAAACCTGTTCTAACGTTTGAGTCGGAGGTTTATTTTGAGCACCTGACTTTTTTTCTCTTTTTTTTTGGTTCTCCTTCTTAAACTCTGTCCATACTCTTTCATGAGTTGGTAGAAGATGTTTGTTGTGTCAGTGTCTATGGGACCTGTTTGCTGGATAATTTGCACAGTTCTGTTTTTTGCTGCCTATCAGACTTTTCATAACCGAACCATGACCTTTGCTCAGAAGTAGCCTCTCATTTAGGAATGAGCTCCCCCTTTAGTTTTGGCTGGACCTTCTGTGGTGCCGTGGTGACTATTGCAAACTGTCATCTAAAGCAATGAAAAAATATTGCAGTGAACAGTGTGTCAAGATATTATAATAATGGATTGCATTTATATAGCGCTTTTCAAGGCACCCAAAGTGCTTTACAATTCCACTATTCATTCACACACTGGTGGAGGCAGCTACAGTTGTAGCCACAGCTGCCCTGGGGCAGACTGACAGAAGCAAGCCTGCCATATCGCGCCATCGGCCCCTCTGGCCAACACCAGTAGGCATTAGGGTAAAGTGTCTTGCCGGTGACCTTCCGGTTACAGATGCGCTTCCCAACCCCCTGAGCCACGGTCGCCCCATATTGTCATCCAATATATTTGATCATATCACAGAGCCCTATTCAGAAAGGCCACGGTAAAAGGAAAGAAAGCTCTAGTGTAAAGGGTGATTGTTAGGAAAAGAAAAGCTAGAATTAAATTTCATTTATATAGTGGCATCACAGCACAACAGTTACCTGAAGGTGCTTCATATTGTTAGGAAAAGACCCTACAATGAAGGGAAGGGTTTGAAAATGAAACTTTCAACCTATTTAAATCTGAAAATGATTAGTAATCATGATCTCAGTACTGACCAAAATAAGTCAGATCTTTGCACCAATTAAGCAGCCTTAATTGATCCTATTGTCTCTGACTGTCATGTGTTATCTATGGTGTTTTTTGCAGAAATGTGAGTTCAACATGGATAACCTGAGCAAACCGGAGCTGCTCACCCTGCTGAGTATCATGGAGGGAGAGCTGGAAGCCCGAGACCTGGTCATAGAGGCCTTGAGAGTGAGTCCAAACAACACATACATAACACTCTTACTGTCTATGCGACTGTTCGGTTAAATTGAAGTTACTGCAGCAGATTGCCTTTGTTAGAGGCTTCAAAGTGACATTATTAGCTGTAATTGTGATCCAGAACTGCATTAGTATCAG
Organism: Pundamilia nyererei; assembly: GCF_000239375.1. NCBI lineage: Eukaryota > Metazoa > Chordata > Actinopteri > Cichliformes > Cichlidae > Pundamilia > Pundamilia nyererei. The sequence continues at coordinate 1,057,458 of NW_005187602.1, forward strand.
TTATTACGAATGATCATGACCCTTCGGGGTTATCACATTCTTTGTCTGCACCTGGGAACCAGCTAGGCTAGCAATGCTAACCGGATGAGTAATGCTCCTGTTTGTGGCACTTCATCTTCAAGGTTTGTCTTTGTGGACTGTTTGCTATTACACCAAGTGCACTGCTTTTCTACTTAAGGCTTGTAGATAAAAAACAATTATTTACCCACTCACATTCATTTAGGTGCTATTTTTTTATACGTAAGCAGTTTCTAACATTCACACACTCCTGATGGATGCATCAGGAGCACTGGGAAATCGATCCCCCAACCTGGTGACTGGTAGACGTCCAACTCTACCTCCTGAGCCACAACTCTGTTCAAATTGCCATCAAACTGTGAGGTTTTCAGTTATGCTCTAATGCGTTCACTGGTGATTGTATTTGTGCCTATATGTTTATGTATAATGGCAAGCCGATGAAGGTTGGGATGAGTGTTAATGGGACAACATATTGATCTGTGGTTACTAAATGATGAACCTGTGTCACCCTCATGCTGGAGGTTGCTCGTTGTCTGCTGGGGCAGGAGTTATTATTCCTCTCTCTCTCTCTGCAGTTCAGTATTTGGGTCATCACTGTTTGTCCACATACTACTTTAAGGGGTTTTTTTTTTGGGTTTTTTTTAAGAAGACACTCAAAACAAGGTTGAGCTGCAGGGGAGGAGAAGAATCTACACGTGCTGCTTGGCTGAACTGGTGACCTCTGGGTTGTGCGAAAGGCTTCTGTAAGCTTTTCTGTTGCTATTGTGTGTATGTGCTGTTAGCAAGCTGCTAATCTTTTCCACAGTTTGAGTTTCTCTCTCGCAGCTCTTCAGTTATCAACCGGGTTGATGCTGAACAGCTTCTAAACAGCTCAGCATCTCTACTTCTGCAGTTTACTAATATGTTTAACTCAGACTTTCTCTGGGTCGTCTGTCTTTTTGGCCATTGCCCTTTCTTTAAATTTAGAAAAGTCTGCCACCTGTTCTGTGTCTCTCTGCTGGCATTTGTTTGTTTTTTGTCTTGCTCCCTTGCTGCCACTTCACCCATGTTTTCTGCTGGCATAAAGAGTCCCTGCAGGCCCTATCTCCCCTGTGGATGGATATTCTATGGAGGTTTCAATGAAATAAGCCTCCTCTCTTCCACCCTCACAACTCTCACAGATACAGTGAGCCTATTTGCTCTGTCACAGATGAGCCCCATCCAAGAGAGAGAGATTACGGTAAAGGGGAAGGAATGGACACTGACGAAGAGAGTGAGAAATGATAAGAGACAGAGTTAAAGAGTTAATAGAAGTAAATCTAGAGTGAGACGCCCTTCATTGTGAGTTCAACTTGAAGCAAAGACAATGGAGGGTGGGGGGGATGCAGAAAGACGAATGGAGGCCTCATATTATCTCCGACAAAGCAGGACAGTGTGACAGAGTGGATTATACCCACTCCCACTGAAATAACCAAAAGAAAAGCATGAGCTGAGCCACCAGCTGCAAGGCTGCCAGTGACACTGGACTGTGCATTATTTTTCTCCCCCAACCCTCCACCAATCAAGCTAACCGGCCTTAATGGTCAACATCCCTAAAGCTCCTTAGACTGGCTCAGTTACAGAGCTACACAGAGAGCTGAACCCTCAGCTCCTAATGTTTTTTGCACAGGTTCAATGTGTTGCAAATTCCCTACTGTACTTCTCTGATTCCACACCAAAAGTTTGGATCAAACTTCCTTGGCTTGGCATGAGTACAGTGATCATTTGTGGTGTTTGGGTGTCATTAAGAGGCTTTGGTGGCGCAGATTAATTAGCGTGTGGCTAAAGCTGGCTGAGCTGCCATATCTGGCTTCATCCCAGAGAAAAAGAAAGGAGGCTGTAAAGAGATTAGCCAAACGACAGAGATATCACATGATTACCACAGCCGACAGCTACACAAGTCACCTATTCTTCTGTGCCAGGAGCCTTTCAGGGGGCATGTGGAAACTGCATCTTTACACCGTTCTCAGTGCAGGAAACAAACTGTTTTTGTTAGTGATCAAAGACCATGGACATAAGGTCCATTTCCAGAATGATGTGGCTGCTTTCACCATTTTTACTGAGAAGCTACTTGAGTCACTGTGGGTAAATTTTCCAGCCAGAACCAAGATGAAGTCTTTGGCTTGTAGCCAGTGGTACTTTCCCACTAACACAAAGAAATAGTTTTACAAAGACACCGTTTTTAAAGCCTCTTTAGCATTGACGAGAGAATAGATGTAGGAAATCTCAAGGTCGTTAGATCTCTTTAATGTTCTTGACATTTCACAGCCTGTCTCTACTTCTACACTGGCTAGAAATGAATGTTTTGAATGAAAGAAAGGAGAAGAAGAAAAAAAACCGCTTTCACACTAGATACTAAAATAGTCACTTAGTTTTGTTTGTTATGCTTTCAGATGTTCTCTTTGCATCAGTGTGAACTGTCAGATAAATACAACCACAAAGGAAAAGGCATTTTGGTTATAATCATGATTTACATTTAACTACAAAATCCTCCATTGCAACATCATTATCAGCAATCAAAACACAACGAGTTCAAGCACAAGTAACACACTCCTCATATTGTTTGGATGTGTTTACTACGAAGGATAAAAGATTTCTGCTCACGAGAAGTGAATGCTGATAACACATTATCATCATAAAGAGGTTGTGATAGATCACTGAGGATTGCCTCTCCTTCCCCCACCATTCACAACTCACAGGGCTCACATCATATTGTGTTGTTGCCCACCTGCAGTTTTATTGGACATAAATCTATAGTTCATTCTTATTAGCTGCATGAAGAATAATCGTTTTAATCTTTTCTTGTAAATGACACTTGTGTTTAATTAAATTTTTCATCAGTCAGTGTCCATACATTCTCATATTATTTGACACCTGCAGTACATTCACCATTGGTTGTGTATTTTCTTCTTATGACATCAAAAATCTTTGGGTTCTTTTGGAGTTTAGCTGAAGAAAACTAGCACGACACGAAGAAAGAAACTCATGTAGAAAGGCACAATACTTTGTTCGTTTGATTACAGAAGAAACAATGACAAGTTATTCCTAAATTCAGAGGAAATACTTTTTTGTTGTAGTTTGACTTTGTTATTAGCATAACAGTCTACTGAAACTGTGGTACATTAGTCAAAAAGTACACCAAAGGTATCCATGTGATGCTTCTGAGAGTCATCTTTAGCTGTGAAAAAGCAAAGTGTAGAGGTAGATAACCACTACATGAGTGTGAGTGTCACCATGCAATACTACTATTATATGGTTTTATTAGCACAGATAGACTTATAGTATTAAAATCAGCATTATTTTACACAATTTACAGATTCTGATTCTATTATCAGTATCTCTTGTTTCATCGATTCTCAATGAGCTTTCATTCGCTTTTAAGCAGCATATCAAGGACGATGCATTCTGCAAATTAATTGCATGCTGTGTGGTCAAATGTTTGTGCCTGTTGGAGGTATTTCCCTTCTTTGTTGTGATCAGTGTTGTCAAAAAAAATCTGTCCAGAACATTTAGAGCACTGTGCACTATGTAAACCAAACGCTCGGTGTGCTCTGAGAAGCTCCCGACAGTTGGACAGTTTGTCAGACGTTTTCTCGCTGTTATGTTCTTGGTCTCAGTGGGACAGAGAGATTGTACGGATGATAGTGTGCAGATTGGACGCCTGTGATGTCGTGAAAAAAAGATTTGACGGGATGATTTCACCGGCAAGAAGCAGTTATGTGCAAGGCCATTGGGGGGAAAACATCCCACTAAGATGCCTTTAAAACACTGCAGACAAGCTCTGAATGAATGTTATTGTCTGTTCACATACAAATACAGAAAGGTAATGGAATTAGTCATTTTAAAACGCTCATCTTGAAGTTGGCAGTTATATTACATTATGTCTGTTCTGGCATTGAATAAAAAAAATCAAAAATTCAATTTATACATCATTCTTACTCAAATCTCTGAAGACGTCATTAATGATTAGAAATTGTTTCCTCCTTTCTGTTTACTGCAGTTTTAGGTCAGTTGGATGAATATGCAGTTTAACCACTTGAGTGGTCAAGAAGTGCTTTGAGCCTGGAGAAATGATGGAGTCATGATCTTGACTTGGTTGCTGACATTTTAAGGTTGGGTGATGCATTAAAATTTTTCCATCCGGCTACATCGAGCCAGATTTACAGTCCCATGGTTGTTTCCATTTGAACGGCTCTTGCGACTGGTTATGGGAACCAATGCAGTGGCTATGAAAACAAACTTGTGCACAGTTCTCCAAAAATGTAACCGTGGTTGCTCAGTGGTGTTAAAATGTTTTCTTTAAAAACATAACATTTTAATTGGGCAGGGAAATACAAAGTTTGTTGCTTTTTTGACAGATAAACCAAAAACCAATGAGCAGTTCATTCAGAAAGAATATTTTTTCTCTTTTGAATCTTTATTATTGCTTTTTAATAAGAGAAAAGTACTTCCTATCCGATTAATCGATGGAATAATTGCTAGGTTACTCGATTACTAAAATAAACAATAGCTGCAGCCTAGACAGTTCTGTGCTCTGCTGACAGTGTTGTAGGTTAATATGATGGGCCAGACATTTGGTAGTCTTACTCACAAAGCTTTATCAATCCTCTCATCTGAATCCGCAACCAACTACAAATCAACACTTAAATGAAGGTGTGTAACATATCTTTGGACTGCTGGAGGAACCCAGATCACCCAGCAGAATTGTGCCCAGATCAAGTTACATACCCTGGACACAAATGCTTTGGTTGGCCCTAACCAGTTTCTTTTGATGATCATCTTTTTTTTTCTATCTTCAGCTAATAAACTTATCATGCAGAAATGTATACGTACATTTAGACAGAATAGTTTAAAGTACAGAACACTGTCTCACAGAAACAATGAAAAATATACATCACAATACTGCTATAAGTACTTTATAATGAATGGAAAATGACTCAGCTAATGCCTTTCCATGTTTTGTTTTTTTTTTACAATGTGTGTGTGTGTGTGTGTGTGTGTGTGTGTGTGTGTGTGTGTGTGTGTGTGTGTGTGTGTGTGGCTGGTTAGCTTGATTGGTGGAGGGTTGGGGGAGAAAAAAAATGCATAGACCAGTGTCACTGTCAGCCTTGCAGCTGGTGGCTCAGCTCATGCTTTTCATTTAATTTAAAGGACGCAACAAAAATAAAGTTTCTAGAGTAAATTAATCTAATCTGCTTTCACTTTATATTTGGTCAAATGCCCACTGTTTTATGATATAACACTTTAAAAACTAGACGAAAATTTGTAATTATCTGTTTTATTGCCTCAGAACGAATATGTCCCTTTTTTTTGAAAGTGCACCTACTTGCTCTGCGGCCCAGTAATTGGCCCTGAGGGGTGCACTGTGTACCCCTCTTTCTGAGAGTTTAATGCATTAGTCTTAGCATGAATTTTGTCCTCTTGAGGTGAATTTGAATAAAATTCTTATAGATGTGATGTTTGTTAATCCAGACGGGCAGCCGGCATTGGCGCCATCCGGCCTCATACAGGCATGCTTCCTTGGGAAGTCATGTGATTTTACCATATGACTAATAGATACCATGAATCTGCTGTCAGCAATGGGTTCATACATGCTTAGCACAACACATGCCCTGAGCCATCAGCTTTCTCCAGCGTCACGTTATCTTAGACCATCTAGCTATTTAAGGCATGCCCTGTTGCTGGGCTTTTCCAGCTCCCCCTCCTACATATTCACTCACTCAGTAGTGTTTGACATGTACATCTTCTTTTCTCCCTTTTTGTTCATGTAAATCTTGTATTTTAGACATCCTGCCCTCCCTTTTTGTTGATCTTTGTCACTTGCTGCTTCTTTGTTTCTATCTCTGTTCTTATCTGTTTGGACAGACAGCAGGGCAGCTCATTACTCATCGTTACCGTCTTTCATGGAGTCCCTCTCCCTCTTCATACAGCTTTGAATTTCTGTTCTTTTGCTGCATCCCACACTCTGCATCTCTCTCTATGGGCTGTACAGCTAATCCAAAATGTGTATTAAAAAAACAGAGTGCGCACTCTGAACTGCAGAAAGCTGCGATTTTCTTTTTTCCCCTTCACCGAGAGATGCTTCAGAGAGCTTCCCCACTGCTTTGCAAAGAAATATAAATCAATGAATGGAAATATCTTTTTTTATTCAGACCAAGCTTCATCAGCAGGTCCACCTGACCCATCTTTTTTGGTGGGGTTAGTAGGTATTGGAAATGAAATTATGATGATGTAATTACTTCATTTTCTTCTTTATTGTGCTATCAGAGCATGTGCTGCATAATTGCCAGGGATTTATGTGACTGTTTAGAATTAGGCTTGATGCAACAAAAGAGCGACTATGAACTGATAACTGCTTTTGAGCTGATGTGGACGTATTTAACATTCAACCACACATCACAGAATTCTAGGAGGTTGTAAGTAGAACAGAAGATTTCATAATTTAGAACAGAGTGATTTAACGGTCGATTAAATGTTGAATTACTGCTATTAGATATAGCAGATATTAAATAATCTGGAAAGGTTTCTCAGAATTACTGATTTTGAGTGATAGTTGGTCTGGACTCTGCTACTTACATCCTAAAAACTGTCTAGCATAACAGATCAGCAATATGTGAGAAGGAGGAGTATTCCTAGTGTTGGCAAGCAGTGATACTAATGCAAAGACTTTGGGAGTTAAGCATTTAGCTACATTTGGGTGGCTATAGCTAAGGAGGTAGAGCAGGTCATCTACTAATCAGAAGGTTGCGAGGTTGGTGGTTCAATTCCTGACTGTCAACCCCCATTGAATGCCAAATACCCTCTGGCAAGATACTAACCCCAAGTTGCTCTCTGATTCATCCGTCACAGTGTGAATTTTAGGTAGAATGCACTTCTGCATAGGAATAGTGCTTGTATGAATGGGTGAGTGAGGCATGTTGTAAAAAGTGCTTTGAGTGCTCTGAGAGAGTAGAAAAGCACTATATACGAATCAGTCCATTTAGCTCTTTCTCCTCAGCCTTTTGCTTATTTGAGTCATCATGCTATCAAACACTTTATTTGGAACCTTCTAAAGTGGCATGGTGACATAGTGGTAACGTTTAGCCATAAAGCACTGACAGGCTTGTGCTAGTCCATGCTCTGCAGTCAGGTAGGTTAACCCTTTGTCTCCAGTTTCAGATACATCCACAAGCCAATCAGCATCAGGCTGTGATCTGTTTGCTGCCTAACAACCAGACCTTCCCCACTTCTCCAGCCTTACTTCACTCCCCCGACTCGTATTACACCACCGTCCGCTGATATGCTGCTTAGGAATGAGGCTGCAAAGACACAGCCACAACTGCCAACCCCCATTTCAAGGAAAATGGTACAGCCTGATAGCGGGTGTAGCCTCTTTCTTTTGGCTTTTTATTTTTTGTGGGTGGGATGATTTTTGAAGTGCTGTCAGTCATTGCAGAAGATGGATCCAGTCCCGTGGGGGTGGACTGTCTCAGGGTTGAAAGAGCATGTCGGAGTGTGTGTGTAATGTATGTAGGGCAGCGGCTAAGGATTGTTTAAATTATTTATATTTTTGGCTTTTATTTCTTTGATTAAGTAGGAAATTTCTATTCTATTTAAATTTCTTAGTATTTGATCAACAAAATATATGCATTATACTTGAGCCAATGAAACCCATATTAATATACTTAGTGAATAAAAATGTTATTACCACATATGCAAACATTTGGTCACTAATTCATCTATGAAGAAAAAAACCCTTGTCTGACAAGGCTTTAGACTTCTGCTTCGATTGTTTTAACCACACTTTGCAGGCATGTTGAAATGATCCACAATGTTATGTCATTGCAGCACCATGTATTTTTAAACACGCTGATCTTTCTAGCCTGTAGGGCCAGGATATGGTCACAGAGAAGAGTGGCTCCTATAAGGATAGCCTTCAGATTTAATTCCTTTATCAATGAACAATATGTAGTGCTGATAACTGATTAATCTTATCAGTCAAATATTAATTGGGAAGAATATTTATTAGTTTTTTGTGTCGTGTATAATGGTTGCTGATGTCTGCCTTTGGGTCCTCACTGTGGTGTCTTTGAAGAAGTCAAAGCTCCAACGGTTGCAGCAGGGTGCTTACGGATATAGATACAAATGTACAAACAATTTGAATATGAAGCTGTCAGGTAGGAAAGAAAGAGGGAGTCCCCAGAGAAGATTCATGGACGTGTTGAAGGAGGACATGCAAATGTGTTTTTTGTGGGCCATTCACGTACTGTATTTAAGTATTGTTCTGTTGTCTATCCTGTGGGGCTGTAATTTGGTAGCACTATATTCGGGGCATTCTGCTGAGCTGAAAGGTTGATGGACTGTATTTGGTCCGTGTGCTCCTGCAGGGGGATGTATTATTGTAGCTGCAGTAATAACTGTTCACAGAATGAATGAAAAAAAA
>NW_005187602.1:1066156-1072837 GCF_000239375.1 Pundamilia nyererei
AAAAAAAAAAATGTTGTTAGCTGGTGGTTCAGAAAATGGAACCATAATTTTATATCAACCCATCCCTAGTGCTCTTCTATAAATTGGTTGTTTAATATTTGCACATTAGCATGTCTGTGCTATGTGTGGCCCCGTTAATCGGTAAAACTCTTTGCTGTGAATTGCTGTGGAAGTAGGTCATAGCAACCATCCCTCTCACTATCTTCCTCTCGTAATCCTCTCCCTCCCTCCCGTATATCCCTCCTCTTGCTGCTTATGTGGGCCTATATTTCACCCTTTAGTCTTTTTTTCTCTCTCCATTCTTTCTTTACATAAATTTATAAGATAGACTGCTTTTATGGAGAGTGCCTCACAGCACTAAGAGTGCATATATTTAAACCATGGTTGGCCCCGTGGGAATCAAACCTACAGCTTCAGCCTGGATCCTGCCACTGGGAATGTGGAATGACAGTTTATTTTGATATTTGTGCTGTCAGCGAGGAAGTGGCAATATTTCAGTTTACCAAGTCTGTGGTGTAATCTCTAGACTGTGTTCTTTATCTGCTGAAAGAAGTTTGATGTACAAAGATGTAGAATATCACTTCCCATTTGAGAAAGTAAAATCAATGGGTTTTTTTTTTCATTTGAACGTTTTGTCAGTCTAATGCTTGATTGACGGTTTTCGTTTTCATAATCAGCTTTCCTTCCATTTTGAAAGTGAACAGTAACTGAATTCAGTTTTTAATACTGGAAACCCTGCAGCTTTACTGTCACTGCTGATTTGCAAAGCTTATAAGGGTGGAGGAAGGATATGTGAAGAAATCACCCCATGCTGGCAAGTCAGCTTTTCTCTGGATGGTTAGATTTTCAGATGTGTGCTGTCTCATTTAGTCAGGGTGGGTGCCTTTTTCCCTTGATTTCGTGAGAAAAACAGCCAGAAGGTAAGGGCGGGGAAACCTGTGCACATGCTGCAACTCCATTAGCATGTCATTCATTTCTATCTCCCTGTTTATAAAGAAGCTGACACAATAATGATGCCAATTTTCAATCTCAGAAATGACCATTTTCTCTTTGGTTAGTGTAGACATATTATACTTTGGCCCGTGCGTGGGGTTGTACCGCTTCAACGCGTTAGTGCGGTTAGCTTGTTAATGCGTTAGCGCCATCCAGCCCCACGCACGGGGCGATCCGCGTTAACTCACTAACGGAGATTTGCCGCGTTAATGCGGTTATGACGTTAACATCATTTTAAAGAGATTAACACTGACAGCACTAGTATGTATGTATGTATGTATGTACGGTTAAATTGGTGGATGTATGTAATATGTGGCACATCCACAAGTTAAGCAAGAATCAGTTGCTCTGTCTTGATGATCCCACAGTTTTTGCTGCGTTGGTGTCTGTAGAAATAAAATCCTGTTTCTTGATTTTACCTCTGTAATTCGGTATAACTCATCTTCACATTGTCACATTCTGATTCTCATCTTTGTACTTTGTTCTTTTAAAAAATGGTTTTTAGGGCAGTAAATTTTACTATTTCATGCCTGAAGCAGCTCAGTCCAAAAGCTCTCTCTCTCTCGCTCGCTCTCTCTCTCTCGCTCTCTCGGTCAGTTGATTTGATGACATGGCTGCTCTTTGATGTGGGCTGAAAGCTCTATGAACTCTCTGGCCCACATGACGAGATGGATAAAGAATCAGAGTTGGTGCTACAATTGCAAAAACTGTAAACTCTGCTTGCCTTATCTGACCCAATCATCCCTGTATGAAAGCATTATTAGAACAAAACTTATCAACAGCGTTTGATAAGTTGTCTTCACAACGGACTTTATGGTTTGAGCTACAAAAACCAGATTTTTTTGGGGGGGGGTGGGTCGCAACTTTGTCTACCAGGGAGTTGATTGGGAAACTTAAAATGGGACAATCAATGGGAAACCTTCCTTTTTTGGCAAATGTTATTTCATTAAATATCTTTGGGTTTTGGACTCTTGGTCCTGCAAAACAAGCAAATGGATTAATTTGTGTGCCGTGCTGCACCGCTAAAATAATCTCAAACTCAGTTCTTGAATCATGATGACAGGACCCCTCTGAGATGTGGTGGGAGGGGAGATTCACATCATTGATATGCTGTGGACAGTGTGATGCAGTCATGTCAATGTGGACAAAAATCTCTAAGGAATGTTTCCAGAATCCTGTTGATATGCAATGAAGAATTAAGGCAGTTCTAAAAGCAAAAAGGGATCAAACTCAATACAAGCAAGGTGCAACTAATAAAGTGGCAGGTGAACGTATGTGTAGAGTTTTCTACTGTTTATGATGTGATTGAGAGATGTCATTAAAACGGACATACAGGCAGAGACGGAGTAACTAGATGCATGTTCTGATGAGTTTTGGCAAACAACCATTTGACTAACATATCTGTCTCACCTGCTCTTATTCCCTCTCTGTTCCTCTCTCTCCCTCTTTGTGCTGACAATCAAGCCAAACACCAACATCATCAAATATACATTTGAAACCAGATATTTACATACTCTTCAGATAAAAACACAAACACTTTTTTAATTGTAAAACATCAAATCAGACTAAATGTTTATTTTTTTTAGAATTAAAAAAAAGACTCTTAAAAACATCAGCTTTTCATTTTGCCATTTGTTGATTCACTCGAAGAGCAAGTAACGTAATATGGGTCAAGTGATCAGTTTGATATCAATCTTTTGTGATACACCATCATATTTACATTATTTGTACAGCACCAATCATTTGCTTTGGTACCTGGTCAAACTTAAGCTCTCCTCTGTCTGCCTGGCTGCGCTTCTCCTACAGCAAACTCGCAGGCAGCAGCTTCTCCCCCCTCGCTCACATGCGTAAGTGCTGTGCTCAGTCGCCTAGTGCCTGAGCTCGGATCGTACCAAAATTTGGGGGAATTTACGACTGCGTGCTATGTGCTTCGAATATTGTGTGCAATTTTTTGTTTTATACAGTTGTCAGTCAGGCAACTAACTATGAAACAAATTACACTCCAAAAGACCCCGGGCTTAAGCCCAGTAAGCCACCCCTCCACTCCGCCGATGGATACAGGCACACACTAGTCCTCATTCAGCCCAAAGTAGTAGCTCATAAAATTGTTTTTAAAGGTGATGGGGTAAAACAGCTTGGTTTAGACAGAAGATGAACTGAAGAAGGGGAAAAAAAAAAGCATAACAAGCCCCCTTCATATAGTACCAGTGACATTTTATTGTCAGGGCTTGCAGCAAAATACCACCAAAGTTGTAAACCTGGGCGTTTGGAAATTTTATGGCACATTTTCCGCTCTTTTTCTTGGCATTTTGAAGACCCACAAAAGTCTTTAATCATGAGAATAAACATTAGTTACAGCTCAAAAAGAAAAAAAAACTCTTTTCTGAGCTGAAGCTTTAATGTTTCACAGTAAACCTCTTTGTATTGCTTAACTCAGCACACTTTTTCACTTTGCTATGATTGTGTCAAACACTAGAATTTAAATGAAATTACAGCGAAGTCCGAAGTTAAGTGAAGGCGATGGTATAACAACGGAAACAAGAAGCTGTAAGAGCAAAATTGATATGCCTAAGTCTTTCTATAGTAAGTGGACTTTTTCTCTTTTTTTCTGCTGGTCTCACATACAGTAGGTTAAAATTTTGCTTTCATTCAAACACACACAGTCCCTGTTGAAGTGTATGTGTCTCTGACACACACCATTTAATAGAGTGTGGGTGTTCAGCTGGAGCAGAATGAGAGCAGCAGCTGTGAGTGGTCGACTTTAGGTTACCATAGAGAGAGAGAGAGGGAGGGAAGAAGAGGGAGAGACAAATAGAGGGGATTGCTTACAAAAAAAAAAGCAGGAGATTTGAAAGAATGTTTTCAGTCTTATGCTTTTTCCTTCTTTTAATCTCTACATATGAAACAATATTTATCTTTTGTCCAGCCAGTTGACCTGCTTCTTGCTGATGCTGCTGACGTTGCCAGCGGCAACAGAGAGGAGCGTGGGAGTCTTCCAGTTGTAACAGCAGCTCAACAAGAACATACCAGGAAAAAAGAAAGGGGGGGGGAAAAAAGAGTAATTAATGCAGTCTGCAAAATAACATTGGCTATGACATTTACAGTATGTTGTGACACTCTGAAGGAGGTTTAATGTAGCCAAAGTGCTTTCTGAATGTGATTATTAGCACACATTAAGCTCAAAGTTAAATGAGTTGAAAGCGCAGGTGTCTAATTGATTTTTTTTTTTTCATTTTTTAAGCAGCTTTTCTGTGGCTTAACATTGTTTTCAAATAAAATTAAATAAATAACAGACTGACTAATTTTTGCCTGCTAGTAAGATAATTTGTTTTTTCTTAAATAACTTAAAGTAAAACAGTAGAGGAACCAACCTTTTCTTTAAGCCTTTTCTCAATTTAAGTCCATTATTACTGGGTGGCTTTCATAATGAATTCAGTTTCATATTTTTATTTAGCCAAATATCAACTAAAATACCCTTAAATAATGCAAATTAATCAGAAACTGAATGCTCTTTCTTAAAACTATTTAGCAAGTAAGCATAAATTATTAATATGTTAAAAAACGTGACTCTTAAAATCATGTGGTGAAACAAACTAGAGAAAAGAGGCTTCTCAAGACTTCAGTGTTGCTACTACTCAGAATTTTCCACAAGTCCACAAATCAAAGTCATATAAAGGGAACATCTTAGTGGTGAAGGGAAGCGCAGTTACACTTGACATCCCAAATAAAGGAGAAAAACCATTGCTTTTTTGTGTCAGTCATTCTTAAAAATTGGTGTTTTTCTCCAGTCATTTCCACTTCACTTTTTTATTCCTCTGTTCTTTGAAGCGATCACTTTGTAATGGTGCTGTTATGTTTAAAGTGCTTCAGGTAGCTGATTAAAATAGACACAAACTGGAAGAGAGTTCTGTGGAAGATCTTTAACTGGGCAACTTTTATCTCACAGGTTCAAATACTCAGACTCATCCCTGCTTAAGTGCCCTATAGCTAAATGCTGAAACACCTACCTGCTGCAGAGAGAGCCCACTCAGGGCTGGCAGGGTTGGTAGAGTCTAACACTTTAGGTGAATGTACTGTATGTGTGTCAGAGGGATTTTGCCAAGAATTGGATTCCTCGAGCTACTGTGCGAGATGGTGACAGAAAGATGGCGGCTGAGTCTCAACATGTGCGAAACAGGGAGGAGGTGTGTGAGAGCCTGTGAGCGGAAGAGACGCTCTAATCTAAATGTCAAAGAACGCCTCTGAGTCATTACAAAATGGATCGCTGTTCAGACCAAGATGTCGATGGTGTGGGATTGTGGGCCAGTGCCAATTTATCACAGGATGTTGGAGAGACTGCACCAATTATGTGAAGTTTTTTTTTAACCATACAAGCTGCCTTAAGACAGTGATGGTGGCTGATCAAGTCCAAAAAAGCCAACAGACTTCTTTGATTCTTTCTCCACACATGATGCCATGAAATCTCTTGACTTGGACTGTGATTAATTTTAACTTCCAGTTGTCATCAGGTCAGAGTTATACAGCTATAATTGTTATTCCTAAATTTTTACATCAGATACCATCCCTCCATTTCCTGCCAGTTTTCTGGGCTTGGGTCGTGGGGGCACCAGTCTCAGCAGAGAAGCCCAGACTCCCCCCCCCCACTCCAAAGGCAGCCGAGAGGTGTAATCTCTCCAGCAAGTCCTGCGTCTGCCCCTGGGCCTCCTTCTGGTAGGACATGCCCAGAATGCATCCTACTCAGATGTCTGAACAACCTCAAGTGGCTCCTTTCGTTACAGAAGCGCAGCAACTGTACTTAGAGTCCCTCTCAAATGATGAGCTCCTCACCTTATCGCTAAGGCAGAACCCAACCACTGTTCAAAGGAAACCCTTCCTCCCATTTATCCATGCTTGAATCCAGGACAAGGAGTATACTAGCTTGTGGCCCTCCAAGGCTTTGTTTCCTACGGGTCTTGCACTGTGGACCTTTGGCCTGTAAGGCAATGTTGACTACGACTCAATGAAACCAGGGAAAGCTGGAGGAAAGCCTTCCCGTAAGAGTTGAAGCTGTTGCAAAGAGTTGACTGGTGACATATGAAACCCTATTAATTAAGAATGGGATGTCACAAGTTCTTATGCACGTGAAGGCAGACGAACAAAGAATTTGACATCATAGTGAATGTTCACAACATTTGTTAAATTACTTCCCAAATTACTGGTTGTAATACCAAAATATATTCAACTAAAACCGAGCATGTAACATGGTTAAAAGCATGCACATTATTAAAAGCAAATAAATGTTGGAAAACTGCACCTTTAAAAGCATGCATGTTTGCTGTAATGTTGCCAAGTGCTTGAAGTTTGAATTGACTCAGTGTGGGAATAAGGGTTTCTACCTACTTCAATTCTTCAGCCATTAATCGATCGTGTCTCCCTCCAGCCCAGCTTACTGTCTCCCGTTGGCTTCACAGTAATGCATTGTAGCAAAGCAATTAAATTTACCAGCATTCAGCAGCTACTGCAGCACTCCATCTGCGTTTTTGTCAGTGCTCACGAAGACAACAGCCCTAAAACCCCACCGCCCTCCCTTCATCTTCAATTCCTACATGGTGTCATCTCGTTTGGGGTGAACTTGAGTACTTTGCCATGGGAGGGGGCTGGAGGTCATGACTGATGTGGGTGAAGAAAGTGCTTTTGGGGGGTGGGTCT
>NW_005187602.1:1073505-1075680 GCF_000239375.1 Pundamilia nyererei
TATTTAAATTTGAACTTAAATGTCTCAGTTGCAAGAATGTGGTTCACAGCATATGTCAACATTAAATGTCCTCAAAGGATAATCTCAGTCAGTGCTTTTGAATCTAATTAGAAATCTTTTTTTTATTTTATTTTATTTTTTTAATCAATTTATTGACATCACTAAAATGCATTCCAGGAAAATATTCAGTTACAATAAAATGTGGTAAAACAAGATGTCTACTCTTTTTAGGTGAAATATAACAGTTTTGTACAGTAGGACAAATCTCAGAACCACTTCCTTAAGGCAGTGGTTCTTATCCCAGTGCCAATGAAACCTGATTGGATGCAGACTTGTTCTTCCATCCAGCCTCATTGCACTAATTAGTTCTTTCTCCCTGGATAAAGACTTGCTAATCAGCAAAATTGGACACTGTGGTGGTTTGTTGGAATGAAAACCAGCAGACTCCAGGGCTTTAATGGCACAGGGCTGAGAATAACTGTTTTATAGAGTGCCAGCTCATCTCGGTATGACTCTAACAAATTAGAGGGCTTACCTGCTGCTCTGGCCCTGACGCTGTGGCACTGGCTCTCTGTTTTGCCAGTTCTCACCTCTCCAACCAGCCACGTGCCAGGTCAGGATGGAGTGTATACAGTTTCCATTCTGGAATATGTCATTATGAACAACCTACTTCTTTTTCTAAACACTTCAGATTGTGTTAGCTTAATCGAAAAACAATGCAAATAAAAAAGACTGCTAAAGTTATTCTTGATGGGGCAAAATGGAAATATTATAGGTTACAAGGAATGAGAATGTTCAGAGAGATTTCTAGAGATACAGTTATGTGTTTTGAAAGGTCTTATTCTTAACGTCTCATCCAGGATCATTTGTTAAATGGTAAAATATTTTCAGCTGTCTCAGAAAAAAACTGCAACAGTAAGTTTTTTTGTTTATGTATTCTTTTTGTTTTTGTCCATTGAAAAACGTGATGTTTTGTTTAAAAAAAAAGTTTATTGCCTCGTTGTGATATTTTAAAGATTAATTACTTAGCCTAGAAATAGGACAAGTCATTGTGTTATAGCAGCTATTTACTAGATGCCTTTCAATGTACATTTAAATTGATTGAACAAAATTATTCTTAAAACTGTTTTATAAGGTTTTTTTGTCAGGGTGAATAAAACATTTATATCACATGGACTTGCAGAATATATAAAATTACACACAAGACATTATAACCAGTGGACCGGTCATGTTGGTTGTTTGTGCCACAGCTGATACATTGTTATGATCTTGTTATGATTTTTTTTCTTTAGATTTTAGCCTGCTGGTGTTCCAGCAGTTTCCAGTTAGCAGGCTTGAGCTTTGGCGGTTCCTAGGTTGTAACTGAATATCATAACTAATTTCCTCTTATCTGTATAATTTATGTGTGTTATGTATTTAGAGAAAATCTAAAATGAATTCAAATGTCTGCCACAAAATCTTGTATAATACACCCAGTAAATATGCATGCTATACAATCATTCCCTCCTGAAACCCCCCAAAACAAACAAAAAGAAATCATTAAAAACCCCAAATGTATGACATTTATGCCCATGAGTACATGCAAACGTCTGACCACAACCGTATGCAAAGGTTATGAAGGTTAAGTATTGCCAGAATTTATAAACTGTATGATGTGTGTACATAGTAAACAACTGAGGACGGACAGGAATAATAAATTCATTAATACAAATTTTGGAATTAAATACAGTTCCACAGCATTCTCAAAATCTTGTGATAGTCAAAGCAAATAATTGTTGATCATTGCAAAGCTGTATTTAGCTATTACATACGAAAGTACCTGTGTTCTCTTCATCTTAACTAAGCATGTCAAATGTTTCTTTTTCTTTTTCACCTTGTCTAAGAGTGAAAAACTTTTTTTTTCTGTGTTTCTTTTTTCTACCTCTTAAACACTGAAACTTCCACTTTAAAGAGCACCTGCAGAAAACAGTAACAGGTAATCTGTTCCAACCAACCAACCTGAAGAAACTTCAACTTCCAAAAAAAACAAACCAAAAAACCCTCATTTGGAAGTGGAGGCCAACACAAAGGGGGCTGTTTTCACTCAGAAGCCAACCTCATAGGCTCAACCTTGACCGCAGGCTTTATTATTGGAGGTTTGAAGGTGCAGACAGAGAAGATTGAAACCGTGGTAGT
>NW_005187602.1:1077040-1079879 GCF_000239375.1 Pundamilia nyererei
GAGCGCTTTGGCATGGGTGAGGTGCACCGTGCCAAAGTGCTGCTGCTTGTTGAGAGTAAGAGCCATATGCGCTTTCACGTCAAAAAGTTGTCATAAATATGTCTCCAATAACACCAGAAAAAGTCTCCAGATTTGTCGCTTTTTAGAAAAAAAAAGTCGCTAAGGGGTCTGAAAACTCGCTAAATATAGTGACAAAGTCGCTAAGTTGGCAACACTGTAGGCCGCCACAGCTGAGACTCACTGACTCAGCGAACAGGATTTCCAATAAAAGGGGAAGAACAGATATCGTCTTATATCATCATTATGTTTTATTGATTATTTCATTTGTTAAAAACATTTGAATATTTCAAATGTAATATAAATATAAGTAACATTCTTCTTCTTCTTTAGCATGCAAAGATGGTTTAGCATACTTGAAGGCGTATGCTGCCTCTGTCAGTATATGCAGCTGTGGTACATATAATACTGTGTGTGGTACCCAAATGACAAACAGTACAGTTATGATTTCAGAATTTTGGTGACATTCTTAGTACAAAACCAAAACACTCTCACTGTCGAAATATTTATGGATCTGATGATATTTGTTTAACCTCAGCATTGAACTCAGCAATAGCCAATGGCCTGAATTCCCGCCTGCATTTTTTTTCTTTGCATATCACTGAATAAAACAACAAAGAAAAAGGCTGAAATGTAAAATGCTGCCACATACCCTGTCAGTTCTCATAAGAGGGATTATACAGGCAGACCAACTCAGAACAAGTGTGTGGAGTTGTTGTCTGCTCGGGGCACTTTGTCACTGGGAACATCATCAGGATCTCTCAACCGCCGCTCCAGACAAATCACTGCCTATAGATGGAGATGGAAGGGAGAGCTCTCGGCCTTTTTTCTGCCTTTCTCTTACTCAGCTGTGAGACAGAATCTTAGCTTTTTTTGACATTTGAACTTTTGTTAGACTTTGTCCTTCAATGTTCATCACTTGACTGAGTTAATTTCCTACATCACTAACTTTACATGTGACTGAGTGTTTGTGAGGGTCACAGCCATTGTGTTTTTATTAGACACTTGAAGTAGACGCATAAATGACACAAATGAAAATAAATATTCTCACTATTTTCTTATTGTGGTGAACTCTTTGAAGAAGTTGTTGAGATCTGTGTTTTTGTACATTGTTATCCTATTGAATTAGTAGTTTAAATAAGAAAAATAATTCACAAAAGAGAATTTTTTTTCCCTCTTTCTCTCTGGATCTTTGTTTTTTTTTTTTTTAAATGTTGGTTTGTCTTTTGAAGAAAAGGAAACTATCAATGTCACAGTCTACTTGAGTGTTGTTACTGATCACGTCCATCCCTTTATGACCATAATGGACTCCTTTTAAAGCGTACCTGATAAAGTTGTTGCCAAGTTAAATTATCAGCCAGGAAAATGTTGTAGACTAAAACAAATCATGAGAAAGAAATTATGTGCGTAATAAGTGGTAGTTTGAAACAAACTTGTTTCTCAGACACCTGTGGAGGATTTTGTCTTATGTAGATAACCTAAAGGTTAACCCTGGGTTTTCTGTGCCTTGCTTATATGTATTTGTATTGTATTAGACATGGACAGCTGGAGACACTGCAGCCAAGTAGTCAGTCCCGTTTTATTTTTATTAGAAGTCCTCTTTACACCTGGCCTACACGCATAGTTGGTGCATGGCAACGTAAATTCTCTGACTCATCCATGTTGTCAGATTATTTTTTGGACCCAAGCAAACTGTCCTGTCCTGCTTTGGAGCAGGTTATGTTCGAGATTAGCCATCAGCGGGTATGAAACAGTCTACTAATCAGTTCTGTAGAAAATGCATTACAATTCCTGGAAGATCCCTCGGACATCTGTGCACAGATAGCAGGAGAGTCTAAAGTGTTTTTAATTGTGTCTAAAGTCTTTTTTTGTCCTTGATCAACATCAGTAATAAATATAAATTGTTAAACTCAACTATTGATTTTTTTTTTTTTTTTTCCTGCTGCTGGCCGCAAATTAAAACTATTTTATTGATCTATAAGCCTTTTGGTTCTGAAGTGAGACATCATTTGATCTTATATTTTCACATAGACCATGTTTGAATTACATTTTAATATTTATGCTTTACTTTCAGACCATTAAATACTGTCAAGAAGAAAAACAAGAACTGTATTTTAAAACTTAAACTAATTTAGCCTAATGAAATAATGCTGCTCGATTATAATCGATTATAATGCATCAGCTTTTCTCATCTCTTAATAGAGTTGTGATATTCAAGCGTACAATTTCTTTCTTTTTTTGCTTTACTCCCAAAAAATATTGAGTCTCTTCAAGTCTTACTTCAAGTTTAAAGCACCCATGCGTTCATACAGCACTTTGCTTTGTCTGCAGTGTCTGTGTTGCTTGTATTATGCGTTTGCCTTCATATTTTTCCCACAATATTTTTTTTTCTTCCTTAGTAAAATCAGCTGCTCTACTGCCAGTACACTGATCCATAACCATGATTCGTTAAATGCTGCCAGCTCCACCCCTTTATTGTGACCACAAAGGGGGAACCCTGGGTTATCTTAGTCGATAACCAGCTTTGTGTGACCACTTAGCCTGATTGATGTTACGATAAGCAAAACAAAGTCTCCTATAAAAAAGCATTTGATTGTGGATGTGTTTTCTTAGGTGACCACTGTATCTCCCTTTTGTTCTTCTTTTTTTGAGTGAAATTGCCTTTATGGTCTTCTGTTGCCTTTTCACAATTTGACTCAATGCCTGCAGCATTTTTTTCATCTGCATTTGACATAACTTGTGTGTGTGTGTGTGTGTGTGTGTGTGTGTGTGTGTGTGTGTG
>NW_005187602.1:1079899-1086968 GCF_000239375.1 Pundamilia nyererei
TGTGTGTGTGTGTGTGTGTGTGTGTGTGTGTGTGTGTGTGTGTGTGGTCAAGTGTTCAGGGTTGCTGAGCTCTGTGATTTTCAACTGATGTGTGTTATCAGAGGAGCTGTTGGACACAAGTCCTTTGGCTTGTGTTCGGTGCTTTTTCATTCTGACTTGCTTGCCAAAACTGGTGATAATACACACATTTAGTATGTTTTGAGTGCTTCTATGTGTTGAGAAATGTGTGTCTGTGTATGTGTTTGTGATCATTTGTCTCCAATCGTTTTTGATTTAGTCTGAGGAGTGTATCATCTACATCGCTTTCTTTAAGTGTGCATGCATGCTAAGTGTCTTTTTTGCAATTTAGAGTTGTGTGTTTATCTATGTGTATTTGCTTGAAAGATTTCCTTTCATCAGCTGGATATAATGTGCTGATATCTACTTTATCAGAAAAATAGATACACATGCACCTGACTTCTCCCAAAAACTACCATTTACACAGACATACAGACAGTAAGTAATAGACACACTTGCGGCCCTATCAGATGTTGGGGGGAGCTGTTGTGCTCCTGCCCACAGGGACTATAAGGTTTAATCAAGCAGCAGCCCTGTGTTGGTTTACTGTGGCATTGAGGATAAAAATAGCATGTAAGGAGCTGACTTTACTGCGTAGCTGAACCCTTAAACACAGCCGCAAGTGATGTGGTGTGTGTGCGCGCACGATTTAGTAAAAATGTATGTTTGTGGGCGTTCTCTGAAGCATTTCTTCAGTATGTTATGTCTGGAGTTTTTTTTCCCTCCCTCACATTACATTATTTAAAAACCGTATTTACATATAAGTGACTGACAAGCTAATCGGCTCCAAATGTGTAGGGTTGTGTGGGTGTGTTGTTGTGAAGCCTGAAAGTCTTTTTTTTTTTATAGACTTTTCCTTTGACTTTGATTTCTTTCTTTGGTTATGCTGTTCGGATTTAAATTTGAGAGACATAGAAAAATTGAAGAGATGAAAATATTTTTTAGGTTAGGTTCTTTTTTTTCTTCTTCTTTTTTTTTTTTTAGAAATGCTGGCATGAAATACTTCATCTACATATAGTTTAAAGTATTTGTTGCTTTATCAAACTTTCATTGAAATTGTCAGCGGAGCTCATTAAATATGAGTGATGGAAGCTGCCACTGACTGTGAAATATCACTGCTATAGGCCTCCATCAGGCTTTAGTCTACATAGTAGCACATAAAGACGCATGAGTGTTCTTGTTTACAAAATGTGCCAAGTTCATAGTGAAGCGATTTAAGAGTCATGTTTTTGAAATGAGTTGGAAGAGCTGTAATATTCCCCGAAGGAAATTTGTTTTGCAGATTTGACATATTTGGAATTGATTGAATTTCTAGTTTGTCTATTGTGATATATTGAAAAAGGAAAATGATAAAGTCATTGGTTATTAACTATATAGTGATGTAGCTACTTAATGTGAAGACACAGCTTGACTTTGCACCACCTTATGCTCCAGTTTGATGCTACTCAGCTATATGTGCTTCTTTTTAAAGTCTAAATAATGGTCTCGGTGCCTGTGTTTCATATCTAGTGTATTTTTTTTTAAGTAGGCTATAGTTTGTTTGAGCTTACTGGCCACAATCTTAGCATTAGCATTAGGGTTTGACAGCCCAGCATCCTAGACCTATTGCAGTCTAACTAAACTCTGCTTCTCATTCTACCTTCAGAAACTCTAGGAACCACAAATGAGCCAGCAGTTTGAGGTCGAAGGGCTTTTTTGTTCCTTGTATGTGGTGAGAAAGATTTTAAATTTAAAGGGATCCATAGAAGAGAAGCCAGTATGGGAGGAATATGTGCTCTCTTTCTAGTGCCTGTCGATATATTTTAGATCAGCTGAAGGCTTTTCAGAGTTTATAGGGCATCCTGATAATGAATTATAGTAGTCCAGCCTAGAAGTAATAAATGCATGAACTAGTTTTTCAGCATCACTGTGAGACAGGATGTTTCTAATTTTAGAGATATTGCATTGATGGAAGAAAGCAGTCTTACATATTTCTTAATATCCGCATTAAAGGACATATCCTGGTCAAAAACGACTCCAAGGTTCCTCAGTGTTACTGGAGGTCAAGGGTAATGCCGTCCACAGTAAGCATCTGGTTAGATACCATATTTCTAAAACTTTAAACGCAGAGTACAATACCCTCAATTTTATCTAAATTTAGAAGCAGGAACTTAGACATCATGTAATTTGAATGAAAAGAGAACAACGTCACAGAAACAAGTGGCAGAAATTAGCTTTCTCTAAAGGGTGAATGAGCACTCAACCCTTAGCATTGAGTTCAGTCATTCGAGAGGGGCTCAAAGTAGAGCAACTACTTCTCCACATTGAAAGGAGCCAGCTATGTCGCATGCTGGGTAAGGTGTTCCAGCTGTGCATAGCCTGGGAACTTCAGTTTTTCACCAGATAAGCTGGAGGAGGTGGCTGGCAAGACAGAGTTCAGGGCTTCCCTCGCAACCTACAGATAAGCTGAAGAAAATGTCTGGATTATTTATTGTTTTGTTTTTCTACATTTTAACTTTTAAAATAAGCGGTTGTCATGAATTGCAGATTATACCATGCATTGATAATGCATGTAGCAGTACCAGTTTGTAATTGATATATCAGTGTGGTTCTGTTTTGTTATGGTTCCTGAAGATAAGATGATACAACAAAACACTGGGGTGCATAATATGGACAATTCTGCCTGCAGTTGTTGGGTTATGACACATGTGCATCTGACCTCTAAAGCTGCATCACAATACAAAATGTAGGGGGTGGAAGCCAGGAGCCAATCATTTTAGTTCTGTAACTGCTGGTGTTATCTCTCCTCTGCTGGATTGGTTATGTAAGAGTGGCCTGGTTCCTCACTGATGTCGGTGTACAGTCAGTGCTATGCCTCTGCTAACAGCACTGATGGAAAGATAAATGAGTGATGGATTTTTGAATTGCTCCCACTGACACCAGTCAAGTTAAATAGCCTTCAGATGTGATGTCACGCACATCATGATATATTTGGCTGTGCTTTCAGCTTTCATTTCATTTTAATATAATTATTATTTAGCGTACTGTTACATATGCATTGGAACAATTAATACTGTGCTTGCCACTCACTGTTTGGTGGAAATCATCCTGGGTTTCTTTTAAATTAGGTCAAGCTTGTACATCCTCATCAAACTTTAATTGGCTTCTCATGTTGGAGCAAATAATCAGCCAATGCCAAGGCTATACATGCTGCACAAGTCTTAAAATATTTAGTGCAGCTACACATTTCATGCACAGAATGGCATGAAACAGGGGAAATTTCCTAACTTACAGCAATGTTACCAGCTGTGAGGTAGGATACAGCTGATCTGCTGTAGGACTGATCTGGTCATTTTTACCAGTTTCAGGGACGGGTGACAGTAACCTGTAGTGCACAGAAAATAAGAAATATACATAACCAAAGAAAGTCAAAAACAAAGAAATGAAAAAATGGCAAAAACTCTTTTTGTTTTTAATTTGTTTAATGTGAGACCATAACTGCTCTTGTTTTGTGAGAAGTAACTGTAATTCTAGTCCAGGCAAAAAAACCCATAAATATTCATATTGGTCTTTTGAAAACATACTAGGCTTTTCTTTTTTGTTTTTTAACCCAAACACTGACTCACACATCATCAGTTCATGAGAAAAAAGAGAGAAAAACTCATTTCAGTCAGAAACTCATACACAATGTTGAATCTTTGCCATACCTTGAAATGCAGGATGATCTGTGTTTTGGTTGAGTTTTTGTTGGTTGACAACATGATGCTGTTCAAGTTCTCCGAAGCTTTGAACTGTCAGCTCATAGTGGGGTCATAGCTGCGTGTGAACACAGCATAGGTGACAGCTAACATCTGCTTTATTGGTTCTCACCTGTTATCATCTTTCCCTTTTATCCTCCCTTTCTTTCTCTCCTTTAATGCACACATCTCTCACATTCTCTCTGATAGTTACTTTCTGTTTGCCTCTCTTTTGACCTCTGAGTTTCCTTTCCTCTTTTATCTTATTCTAATTTATACTGTACATCCTCCATCTCCCCTGTTTATGGGTCCACCATATCTCCTGCAGCGTGCAACAGTCATCTGTTCTTCTATGTCAGATCTAATCCTTTTGCACATATTGATCCCTGCAGCAAAGATAAATCCTTCGTGACTGTGGGTCATCAAGTGTCAGATGCTCTTTCTCACTCACTGTGAGGATAGCTTTCTAATTCAGTGTTACAGTAAACCACCACACTTCATCATTCTGTGTGCTGATTGGGATTCATATGTAGTGTTTACATTTGACTTAAAATGTTGGGGATACCCCTCGCAGCTCTTTGAACCTACATATTCCTTACATTTTTAGCATGTATGAAGAAGTTATTAAGCAACAGTTTTAAAATATGAAATATTTTGCAGAAATAATAGCTGGGCCATGAATCCACTATATGACATCCATCCATCCGTCCTTTACCGATAACCGACAGGCTCAGACCTCCCCCTCCCCACCCTTACTTGACTTACATGTGGGGTGGCTGTAGCTCAGGTGGCAGAGCAGGTCAGCCACTAATCAGAAGGTCGGTGGTTCGATCCCAGGCTGCATCCTGGCTGCATGCCAAATATCCTTGGGCAAGATACTAACCCCATGTTTGTCTACTGGTGGTGGTCAGAGGGCCCGGTGGCGCCTGTGTCCGGCAGCCTCGCCTCTGTCAGTGCGCCCCAGGGCAGCTGTGGCTACAATGTAGCTTGCTATCGCCAGTGTGTGAATGTGTGTGTGAATGGGTGAATGACTGAATGTAGTGTGAAGCGCTTTGGGGTCCTATGGACGAGAAAAGCGCTATACAAATGCAGGCCATTTACCATTTTAACCAGGAAGCACTCTTATTTGATGCCCAAACTACCTCAGCTAGCTCCTTTCGAAGCGGAGTAGTAGCAGCTTTACTCTCATTTGGGAGTTCAGTCATTTTGAAGGACTCCTTCTCAACCTATCTCTTAGGCTGATTCCAGTCACCCTTTGGAGATAGCTCAGTTCCACTGCTTGAATCTGCGATCTTATTGTCATTACCTTAGGTTAGGTTAGGGGCTTAGACTGCTTTTACTCTCATCTCCCTCTTTACCCCATCAGACCAGTACAGT
Organism: Pundamilia nyererei; assembly: GCF_000239375.1. Taxonomy (NCBI): domain Eukaryota; kingdom Metazoa; phylum Chordata; class Actinopteri; order Cichliformes; family Cichlidae; genus Pundamilia; species Pundamilia nyererei. The sequence goes on from NW_005187602.1 coordinate 1,085,050, forward strand.
GTCCACACTGCAGATGCTAGAGGCAAACACCAGAACAGGGTGCAACCCCTCTCCGGGACACTAGTTCCAGAGCTCGAACCATGTGGTAAGGTGAGCCTGAATTATATCTAGCCAGCATCTATTAACCCTCAAACACAGCAACTCAGGCTCCTTCCCCACCAGAGAGATAATGTCCCAATAGCCAGCTTTAGCAGCTGACCAACAGACCCTCTGCCCCAACCGTTGATAGACACACACTGCACCCAATCCATATGGCATGAGCCTGCCCTCCTATGGGCTCACCACCCACCTCTTTATTCTGTGCCTGGTCAGGCTCCATGACTTAAGACCAGCTGAAGATCTCCCTCGATCTCCCTCCCCAGGCCTGGGTCCATAGTGGGGACCTGGTAACCATATCCTAAGTAGAATGAATTAGTTGAGTTTCTAAAGTTTATTTATTTTATTTTATTTTTACCCCCTGCATTGCCTTGGTCCTCTGGAAACAGTTGGCTATTAACCTCAAAAATGAATGTGATGTACAGTTTAGTGAGACATTTTAGATACACCTAATGCCACAATTCACATCCAAAATGTTTACATTTCCACAGTGTGAATGCAGGCAAGATACACATTCAAACATTCGTTGTAACTTCCTCATTTTAGTATAAAGCCTCACCGACACAGGCCTACAGACTACTTAAAGGCCATCTGCAACCACCAGAAGGGAAAGGTGTCAATTCTTCGACTGCTTGTGGAGGATAGAGGTTGTTGGCAGTTGCTGTGAAACTGATTGCCAAAGCCCTAATCAAACAGGCCCAGAGACTGGCCATTGAATTTTATCTTTAGTTTGCTTGTTTTGCATTGAGTTACTGGTTCTGTCTTGCTAACATAACCTAGGTTTAATACATGAGGTTAGGGTCCTCTGGTTTAAATGTGACACCCAAATCAGCTCACTGATAGATAATTTGAGAGAAAACAGTTGAAGTGAAGATTACTTAATTGGTGTGTGTGTGCGTGCATGTGTGTGAATGACAGATGGTACTGCAGACATTTTCCATCCTCCCCAGGGTCAGTTCATCCCGAGGGACTATCCACACCCCCTGGTGACAAATGCACGCACAAACAGACTGGAGAGCTTTTGGATGGTATGATATCCCCCTGCCAACACCCAATGTGTATGATGCGAGCTATACTATACAGTATTATGTATCTATGATCATCTTCTACTTATGCATAAGGACTGTAATTAAAATGAGCCAAAGGTAGTTACATGGCTACATTTTAGAAAATAAACAGGACAATCCATCAGAACAAAATACTCTCATGAAGACAGATAACCTAAATAATGGCAAATGTTTGAATATAACACATGAAAGGGAAAAAAAATAATTTTAAGGCAGAGTGTGGACTAAACAGCAATCTGACAGTAATGATGAATGTGTTTAGACTTAATTAGCAGCACTTTTATTAGATGAAAACAATTCAATAAATCATGTTAATTGTTAGACAAAATTATATTTTGGTTTTTTTACTCTGTTTAACGGATCTAATCCTTGAGTGTCTGTTTTCTTATGATTATAACAAAGCAGCACTGACACTGACTTTTACTGTTTATTCTAACAATTAAATAATCAACTGATTGACTGAAATAAGACTAACCTGAGTGGTTAAAGCCAATATTTAGAATGCTCTTTGATAGCTCTTCAAGTTAGGTACAATTGATCGATTGTACTGTTCAGGGAAGGAAACTGCTGCCACAAATCAATCATCTGATGTCATCCTATTCAACCCAACACACAATACTGAACTCCAAACAAGAAAGAGAACCAGCAAATCATCACATCTGAGAAGCTGGAACTAGGTGTTTTTTTTGGTGATATAACGATTGAATACATGAGTCACTTTTCAATAGGGCAAAAAACAACCAGCAGCTGGCTGTT
>NW_005187602.1:1087285-1101541 GCF_000239375.1 Pundamilia nyererei
TTTTTTAAAACCTTTCATTGAAAAAAAGCCTTTTAGGATATACCTCCCATCCAGGTGTTCATGAATCATGTGAAAAGTAGTTTTTTATCAGTTTATCACACCCCTTTTTTGACTCCCGAGCTAAGCAGCATCTCAAGCAACACATACTCAAATCAAGTGCTCTCAAAGCACATCCCTCTATTTTGGTCTAATGCTTGTGTGTGTTCTTCCGGACATGAACAGCTCCTCTGTTTGAATTTATTATTTTTTTTATATGGATTGAGTTGGGAGCCAACTGCTGACTTGATATTCACAAGTCACAAGAATACATGCTGCTTCTTTCTCCACCATGCAATGTCTGGATTGCCCTCTCCAGATTTCTTTTCAAATAGATCTTTTCTTTCCCTCCTTCACTTCAGTGTTTCTCTCTTTTTCCCCTGATTTTTATTCATTACAACTCTCCTTTTTCGTCCCTCTCTTCTAGTCCATCCCTACTGCTCTTCTGAGACCATCTTTCTTTTTCTGGCCACAATTTTGAACCCCATCTTCCAGCGAGTGCAGCATGCCTATAAAGGTTGATGCTAATAATACTGACATCTCACTCATAGCATACCACCAATGCTACACTAGTAAATACTCTAGAGTTACTAGCGCATAATCACCCCTCTGTTTTTCCCAAACCAGAATATATAAACATGTTATCTTAAACCTTAGTAAACCTCAGGGGTATGGCTCATGACATGTACTGTAACTAAAATATAGGGATGTTAGCCATATTTACATCCTAAAGTCACTGGAAACTTACAGTTCAAGGGTGATTTAGCCCTACTTTTATTAATTTATTTCAGCATGTTTATTACAAACATTTATTCTAAGAATATGTTTAATATTGTCTCCACTATTATTCATCAGCATTATCAAACAGGTGACCAGAACATATTGGTTAAATTTTTATCTTTTTTAAGAAAAGAAAAACAGATTTTTTTATCAATGGATTTGCTCCTAAAGCATATACCCCTCAAAGCCTATTGTATGTCGTAGCTTCCCTGTGATAATCAATGTATCTATGGAATTAAGAGCCTCGGGGGAGCTTAGCATTTGACAGCTGAAGAGGTCTCAAAGGATTCGTGCTATTGGTCCAAGCCCTGACTCTGTAAATAGGGTGACCTACGATCCTGAGCCCCCGCCCCCAATCAGGAAATCTTGATGATCTGGTTCACAGGTTTAAATACGAAGGGAAAACAGAGGTGATTGAGGAAAAAGTTGTTGAACTACTCACGTATCATAAACGGCTCTTGAGTTCTCAAGCCTCTCAAGTTGAGGCTTGTGAAATGAATAGTTTACTCATATTTAATGGGAATGCTCACCTAACCACCCAAAAACCTTTAGCCTGATAAATAATGTTCCTAATGTGAGCATAAAGAGCCGCTGACTGAACTGGACTTAAATGGCCCCTGGTTCTATGTGAGCATTTACAGGGAGATCCTGAGAGGTGAAGGGAAGTTTAAAGCGCCTTGAGGCGACTGTTGTTGTGATTTGGTGCTATATAAATAAAATTGAATTGAAAGATGGCGCTACGTTGCTCCTAATTATTTCTTGCTGAGCTTTACAGATGGATTCCCTTAAGATGGTTTAGATGATACGTTCACTGAAGCTGGATTATGTAGCTTCAGAGCATAAGCAGCTATGGTATGAGGTCAAAACTCCGAGTACTCACCCAGCTGATGTCAATAAAGATTTTTGAGAGTAGAAAATATATTGTAATAAGTATTTTTACTAAGATTTTTTTTTAAAGATTCATCCATTTTAACTAAAATCTTCCCTCTGGTGTGGAAACTGAAGAATGTGACACTGGTGCCATTTTCTGCACTTTGCTGATTTCTGTGTTCTGGATGGTTTATTTTTGAATTTTTGATTTTTGAAAGGTTAAAGACATGAATTTTGAGTTTTTAACAGCTGTGGACCATTTTATAGACACTTTAGAATTAAATTAAATACAGAAAACTGCTTGTTTTAGTTATAATTGTGGTTTTTAATGTCAACTCAAAGTTTATTGAAAGTAGCAAATTATTCCTGTAGGTATTATCTTCATGTTTGAAGTGTTTGTGAGAAAATTCAGCTTTTTCTCAAGTCTTTCCTCTTTCCAGTCTTTCCACACGGTCTTTTTGTTGTTGTTCTTCGGTTCCTCATGCTCTTTCTTCCTCTCTGTCACGCACACCTACCTTTCCTCGGGGGCATGTTTATATTGGCCTGCTCACAGTCGGCCATCAGTATCCAGACCTGCCTCAGCGCTCTTAGAATTGACCATCAATCTCTATCCTCTGCGCTCTTTATGTGAGCGTGTTACTGTTTGACTCTGCAGACTTACTTTTCCTTCTTTGGAAACGCATCTTGCAGCTCCGTCCTGCCATTCATTCCTCTCTGTCCCTGCTGTCTGTGGCTTTGTCTCACACTTGGCTTTCCCTCCACCCACATAAAATTTAAGTCCCAACCCTTTAAGTAACCCTAGTTATTAATTACTCACCATTTTTCTACTGCTGATCAATATGAATCATGACTGTGAAATCATTCCAAAACTGCAATTCAAATCTTAGATTAAGGCACCTCCTTTTTGCTTAAAGAGCACATCAAATGGTTTGTCCTTCATAAATGCCTTGACTCAGTTATATGTTATAGATCGAAAGACGACCTTCACCCAACTCTGATGGCTTTTGTTTTATTGCAGTGTATTCCTGAAACATGTATTACTCTTTCAGAACTACTTATGGTCTGTGCAGGTTTGCAGCCGCTTTACTGCCGCCAAGTGGATTTTGGTTAGGCAGTATTTGGCCAATCGATGGTCATTTGTTTTCGGTCAGAAAGAAGACCGGTTCAACAGGGGTAATGTTACTGAGGCTAATAAATGCCAGATTCTGCTTGAAGAAGCCGTGAAAAACACTGGATCTTACAGAAGATGTTTCCCCTCTATAACCTGCAGGATTTGATGCAGTGAGCTGTTTCAGGGGAATATACATCAAGAAAAACAAATTCCTCTCTGAAAATATAGCATGCAAGCTATTATGCTAATGTATTGTTAACTAATATATTATTAGCACTATTAGAGTACTAATCAGGTGGAACCATATGATCTTCCGCGGCACACCTGATCATTTCTGACGGCACACCTATGTGCTGCAGCACAGTGGCTGGGAAACACTGAGTCTTTAGGGTCGGTCCAACTGCAAAATGAGAGTCTATGAAGAGCAACTGGTCAGCCTGGTGGTTGCTGGCAAAAAAGATGTTAGCATGAACTGTAACGTAAACAGGAAAGTTGTGGCTATGACTAGAAAAAATAAATAATTTAACATAGGTACACACTGACTACTGAACCCAACACAAGTGTAGACTCGCAGTTTTAGTGCTTCACTCGGAGCACATTGCCCCTGCTGTGTGTACAGCCAGCTCTGTTTGATAGCTTCTTCTTTTTTTTTTTTACCTGCAAAAGTGTACACCCAGACGGATAATGTGAATTTTTCCCCTGGTGTCTGTATACACTTGACAAAATTTTGCTGAAAACAAGTCAGATGTTTACTACCGCTGTTAGCTTTGTTTTTGTTTTTTGGCCAATCACGAGTCTGCTGCATTCATATGCTGTTTGGAAAGACATGCTATCTTGGGACGCTGATTTGCTGAAGCATTAAGCATTCTGTTTACATTCTACTGGAAGTCCAAAGCTGGAAGATGAATGATAAACATTAGAGTGTGCAGCTGAAAAGATTTTCAGCCATGCTTGAAGTTTGTAGTTAGCAAAGGATCTTCTACGTAACTGCAAAGGGACACCATGTTTTCAGTTAAGAATGGAAACAGTCATGCCAGTATAGCCGTGTTCTCTTATTATACCACAGCCCTCCTGTGTGTACAGTCTTCCGAGCTGGTCAGAGGTATCTCCCATCGCCATGTACCAGTGTAACCTGAGCGCAGTTGTGCCTGCTTCAGTGCTGAATGCTTGTGGAGTCATGCGGTTGGGGTAATAACATTTAGGGGGGAAGAGTTGGTTGGTTCGTAGTTCCACAGCATGGCCTGAGCTTCCTTTTATTTTGCTTGTTGTTTTTTTTGTTTCGTTTTGTTTGTTTTTTGTTTTTTGAAGCACTGTGTAGTGGTAGGTTGGGTGTTAATGGTGGACTGGTAAAAGCTTTGAGCTCTCCAAATCACCTCGTTAGCTGTTATTTAATGTAATGTAATTACGGGTGAGTTTGTTTGGGACACAAACTGACCCTGATGACGGCCACGGGACCAGACGAGTTTGTCAAGTAATAAAGTTTCAGTGTTGCTTGAGCTTCAACCTCTTTGGGACATAAATTTCTCATGGGTAGCAGAGAGCTCTCCAAATAAAGTTGAGGAATGCTTAACAAAGTGAAGAAAATAATCCACAGTTTGACGCCTTTCATGTTGTTACCCCGTGTGCTTTTTCGACACGTACACTTTTGATCTAGGTCACTGGATGAGGTTAAGGAGAGAACGTCATTCCTTATCAAAGGCTTTTTGTTTTTGTCTTACATTATACCAATCTCAAAGTACTGTTAGTTAACGCATTGTTTTCTGGTTGTACGCTAATTCTATAACATATCTACAGTATGAGATTATATGTGTGATTCTGGTTGAAAACCTGGAAACATTCTATATATTATTTTTCATCAAAATCATTTTACTCATGTAGTGTAAACAAGTTAAATAGCACCTTTTCTGCTTTTTTCTATATCCCCTCCAGGCTCAGCGGAAGGAGGTTTTTCTTCAAGAACGGTACAGCCACTACAGCCTGACTGACCCCTACCTGGCACTTCAGAGGGACTTCGAAGGCGGGGTCCCCGGAGGAGACAAGGAACGGCGTCCCCTAGGGTCCAGCCCCATCTCCATCTTGGAGGCCGTCATGGCACACTGCAGAAAGATGCAGGAACGCATGTCAGCCCAGCTGGCTGCTGCCGAAAGCCGTCAGAAAAGGGTAAGACATTGCGGGGGGGGGGGATTTCTGTTGGTGGAGAAGGTTGGAGTTGAAAACAAAAATAGAGAGTGCATGGCCTTGTGACCGTGAAACTAAAACTCCACCTGTACGGTTGCTAAGGAAAGATTTAATTTCTCACATGAGATCCGATCTCTTCGCTTCTGCTTTTTTAAACCAGAACTCCCAACCAGACACAACAGTGGAAGCTGAACGTCTCAGGATGTTTACTGCAGGCATTGACAATAATTACTGTAACTTAATTGGATTTTTGTTTTGTAAACAGTCCTTGTGCAGAATGCTTTGGAGAACTGAATCTACTGGAACGATTATCAGCTGCTGCATGGCGTCGGAACAAAATGGATTAAAGAGCAACTAGTGCATTTATTTATTTATGGTGTTGCTTCCTGCAGCACCGCTTATTGTATAATTAGTCAAACAAATGTTGACATTATTCATTTAGAAGAGGTTCATGAACTGCCCATTGATAAATGTCACATGATATCCAATCATTATAGGAGGGAAACACATAGAACAGTGTTTCCTGTGCTGCCAGACAGTTACAAGGTTTGTGTGTCCAAAATGCCAAATGGTTGTTAAATCTGAACGCGTGAAAGAAGCTTTGATTAAATTTGTGTTGTATCCTTTCCAAAAGTATTACTTTGGATTTGATATTAAAAAAAATTCTTGCCTTTAAATGGAAGGAGCTGTATGTGCGTCAGAATTTGTAGCTTGTTCATGGACTTTCTTTGGTTGGGAGGTGATCTACAATGTCTTGAAGCAAATGCTCTAGTATGTTAAACCATGTTTTGTCATCGGTTCTGCATTGGTCATATGACTGAAAGATATGAATAGTCACTATGTTGTTACATTGACTTAATAGTATATTTATGTCTTAAGCTGCCTCTGAGCTCACATCATTGCCTTACCAGCAATAATACTGCAGTGTTTAGCATTACTGCTTTTTAGCATTAGTCTTCAAGTGAAGCCAAGGCTGGCACAATTTTTTTTTCTTTTAAATCATCTTGTCATAAACTGAAGTTGTGCTGCTAGGAAAAAACCCAAGATAATCAGGAATCGTGCCCTGTGGACGGTGAAAGTTTGGAGAATTTAACTGCAAGCTACTGAGATATTTCATTGTGAGCTGGACCAGCAGAAAAACCAACACCACCATCATTAGAGCCGTGTAGCTGCGGTAGCAGAGACTGGTCAGTCGCATTTTCCAAAATGTCTAATTTCTGAGCTTATGTTTGTTTCAAGTTAAATTGTAGTGAATAGGTGGCTATATTCAGTCAAGTTTAATGAAATCTATTTGCATCTTCTCTTTGACCACAGATTGAGTTTATTTACACAGAATTCAAATCTCTGAGGCTGAAATCCTCCAAAGGAAGTTGTGGGAAAGAGAAAATTCGACGCTTGTCTGTGTATATTAATGTTTCTCCTGAATGCATGGGTATTGTATGAATGGGGGAAGAGTGGAGTAACAGTGTGTCTGTGTTGTGTGCAAACCTAATACCTATTTTCTGGTGTGTCAGTTCTGCTTTTGTGTACAAACTCATATACGCACATGCAGTGTGTGTATTTGAGTGTGTGTTTGTTCGAGGTCTCTTTAGGATTAGAAAGCCCTGATTAACTGGGCAGCCAGATGTCTGCTATCCCTCTGTCCCATTTTCGCTGTTTCTCTTTTTCCTCTCATATATGTGTTCAGATGTGAGGCTGGAGGACTGAGTGTGTGAACAATAAAGAAAATACTCTGTTAAAGTGTATGTCCTGTCCATGAACCCTGAAATACAGATTTAGTTTGAAGCCACACTGAACCTTTGTAAGTAACCACACACATAAATACACAGAGAGGAGGTATGGACGAAGGAAGGAGTGGAAGGAAGGGAGAGGTAGGAGTCGCTGTTTTGACAGGAAAGCTGGCTAAATAGAGTGTGTGTGTGTGTGTGTGTGTGTGTGTGTGTGTGTGTGTGTGTGTGTGTGTGTGTGTGTGTGTGTGTGTGTGTTATCCTTAATGTGCAGCCATATGTGGATTGTTGAATTATTTGGCATAAAAATATAAACGGTAACTTTTAAAAGAAATTGAATTTTCCAGATCTTAAATCAGATGTTACAGTTTAGGAGCAAAGGAAGTGAGAGAAGTAACCTGTGACATGTAGAGGTTGTCTTACTATTTCTCTGTTACTGACAAGTGTTTGTTGTCATCAGGTGAAGATTTAAAACCTCTCTTTAGGGGTTTAAGGAGGAAAAGTTTGTGAATGGAATTTCAAATTAATTAAAAAAGGATTGCAGTAAAAGTATCTGTTTGGCTGGGACTGGCTGCGACAGGAAACTCATCCAAAAAACAGATGGTTTAATGCAAAAAGAAGTCTCACAATGCCCCAGTGTCATCACATGCCCTGCAGGTAACTGTGAAACCAATATTTAGTTTGCCAAAGAAGATTCAGACAAACAATTTATGTTCTCTGGACAGGTAGACCAAAGATCGAGTTATATAGGCACAGTAACTGTAGGCATGTTCGGCGCTGATCAAAGGCAGCTTTTCAGAAGAACAGTTTCACACCAGCTGTACAGCAAACTTTTTAAAATCTTCGGATTCTCAGGTTGATTTGCCAGTCAGTGAACTATGAGAAGATACTGTGAAGCCATCTGCTGGAAAGCTCAACCAAAAAAGTAAATAAAAAAATATATATTTTATTAGAATTAGAATAATATAGAATTTCCCAGAATTTAAAGCCATTTAAAATTTTGCAAAAAAGTTAAAAGACCAATGAAGTTTGTTTGTTTGTTTTTTGGTCAAATTTCATGTCAAAAGGACTGGTGAAAAAAAGTGTTTTTATGAAAGGGCAGGAGAATAGCTTCTGGTGATATTTTGGTTAAATAAATAGAAATAATTAAAATAAATTATTTCAGTCCACTCTGGTCTTATTTTAAAGGATCACTTACTTGTCGTGGGTTTTCTGCGTCTAGTTTGGTCCCAAATAAGTAAATTGCACCGAACTTTTATGGATACTGCATCTCTTCACCATGTAAAGCTCTTTGGTTTCTTTGGTTATGCCTTTAGAAATGTTACAGAACAATAAGAAATGCGGACTGAGTGATTGAGCCGCCAGAAAGTTCACCTATCTCCTAATTAACCATGTGATTTGTACCACAATGCCAAGACTGGTATTTTGATTTGGAATGTACCATTTTTGTAGTGTTCTCTACAGTTAGGTTTGCAGAGTCTTCTGGAATTGAGTAAAACTGAAAATTATGGTTATTTTCTTAGGATTGCACAGTGCATCACATGGCAGATTTAATATTCTCACAAGACAGTTTGGCCTGAAAACAGAAAGTGCACCACTTCACCTGTGAAACCACTCTCAGTACTGCTGAGAAACATGGTTGTATGACTTTGAACTACAGCGGTTTTGCTTCTTTTTAGCCCCCCAAAACACACTTAAATATAAAAGAAGCAACAACAGACAGCAATGTACTCTCATTTGACACGGTGAATATAAATTGGTGAAATGGAGATTTGTTCCTTAAGTTTTTTGCAGTTGCTGTGGTGCTACATTATGATTTTTGGTGCAACGTACTAGAAGAGCGCATCCTCTTCTAAGGTGGAAGCTGTGTACTCTTTTTGGTGTATAATAAATCACCATATCACCACTAATTGCCCAGTTGTAGCCAAACAATCAATCAGCAAATGTGTCAGGCAGGTTTCACTGGAACTCTTAAAATGACCAGTGACACAACAACAAACCAGCACTGCTAAAAGACACAGGCTTAGCATGCTTGGAGAGATCTTCTGGTTGCTGGGTAGAGTGAATTTCACCTGGCTAGTTCGTGCTATCTTTATCCCCTCCGTCTGTTTCCACTTCTGTTGTCCTCCTGTGAGTAAGCTACTGAATTATCCATGAGGTCTTAGCCAAGCTGAAGACAATCACGCAGTTAATACATAACACACTCTGAACTTGTTCATGGGAATAATAAAGGCAATCCCCAAGTCCTGCTATCTCCTTCTCCATGAATCAGTCATGAAGTTGGAGAAAGACCCTATCCAACCCTACAACTAACACCCTACTGCCACTTTAAAGGACCACCATTAACCTGTATAAAGAGATTTTACATAACAATTTGTATCATCTGTAGGCATAGTATAAAATGTCTGGAAACTCTTTGTAGCCCACTTGCATTAAGAGTGCTGTTAGCAATAGCAGTAATTTAAAAAATCATCATAGACAATCTATAAGATAATTGAAAATCACACCTACAGTAAAACTTGGTGTGGTATGGTGCTGGTGGGGTGTGAGTCTCTGAATCTGGAATTTAAAGAAATCTAAAGCTGGGAAGTTTTCTATCTGCAAAGTATTCTGTCTGTTACACCATTGTCTACAATACGCCAAACCATTTAGAAATGAATATAATAAAAGACTGTAGCTTTTTCAAGTTGTCCTTAATCGGAGACATGGAGTCATGCATATTACAGAGTTATCTTAATCCCACAAATGGTTTTAATCTAGTCCTCCCAGTGTGTTTCGACATGTACAGCGTTCCTAAATGTTTTTCTGAGGCATTAGGCTGACTTACAGCAGACATAATCCTCACCCAATTAACAGCTAGTCGTAACACCTCCTTTTGAGTAACAACTGGCATTCCCCTGGCTCTCCTCCTGCTTATAAAGCCCTTACTTCTCCTCAACATCAGCTGGTGGTGATATCTATTCCCTGATGGTTTGGAACAGCAGGAGTGAAGGAGTTAGCTAAGGCTGGGAGGGGTCTCACTTGGGATAGGAGCTGCAGAGTGTCCGCTCTATTGTTTGGGGCTTGTTAGAGAGATGGGGTCAGTTGGGTCGAGAGCCCCAGTTAAGCCCCCCCTGTGAAGCCAACTCTGAGCTAATAATAGCAGCGATGCTCCAGATATAGAGGCCGCTGGTCTGACAAGTCATCGAAATTCAACCGTGTGTAGAGACTCTGACATAGAGACACATAAATTCAACCACCCTGTAGAGGAATAAGACCTGTCTTGTCTGTCTGTTTTAATTCAGCTACTTTGTCTGGCTGATTTGATTAATCTGGGTTAAACTATGTTCCCTGTTCTCCTTAAAAAAAAAAAAAAAAAAAAAAGGTTCAATTTTTGTTTGATTTATTAATGCATTTGCAATTGAGGTGCTGCATTGCCTCAGAATGTAAGCAGTTGGATTTTCAATTCAGGTTCAGCTATTTGAACCTGAAGTTTACTATGGTATTAAAAGACGTGTCAGATTGCTTTATAAGATCATAACAAAGACATGGTGCTGGTGAGGTGTGAGCTGGGGATTGGATATTTGACATACGTGTGACGCTTACTGAGCTTGTACAGCACATACAATCTGTGAGTTTTGTGGTATGCTTGATCGCAACTGATTTATTTTAAAGATGTCAGTGAATTGTCATTATGTCACATGCCCAGTGGTAATACTGTCACTAAAGACGTTGTAGAGGTAAATTATATCCTCTTGTATCTGCACACATGTAACCTGAATTACTTAGCGTGATTTCTTTCTTGGTTTCTTATTGTGTATATATTCAAGTTTCAGCCATAATGTCTGTGATCTGTAATACTGCTCTCAGACCTCGTGTGTCTTTTCTTTTCTTTTTCAGCTGGAGATGGAGAAACTGCAGCTCCAGAGTTTAGAGCAGGAGCACCGCAAGCTGACGGCACAGCTGAAGGATGAGCGTGAGAAGAACAAGCATATTGTCATGATGCTAGTCCGAGAGTGCAAGCAGCTTGCCACACGGGTCGTAGAGGAGTCACAGCGCTTTGATGAACTCCAGGCTCGCCTGGATGAGGAGAGTCGCACCTCTGGCCGACTCCAGGAGGAGTTGAGCTCTGAGCGCCAGCGCAGCCAACAGATGGAGGCAAAGATGGAGAAGCAGCTGTCAGAGTTTGACACGGAGCGTGAACAGCTGCGTGCAAGGCTGGGCCGTGAGGAGTCAGAAAGCCTGAGTCTGCGGCAGCAGGTGGAGCAGCTCAGGACTGAAAGGGGTGAAGGCAAGGATGGAGCTGGTCTGCCTGCTGCTAGTAGACCAGAACCTGCTGCTGCCACCAGTACGCCACCCAAACCTAAAGCTCTGACGTCTGTTTCTGTAGCTACAGAGCCCATTAGTTCTCGAACAGCGTCTTGCCAAACGGACCTGCCTCCCACAGAGGTGGAGGGTCCTAAGAAGTCCCCTCTCACTATACCTGTCAAACCAACCCCTGCCAACTATGTGGGCCTGAGCCTGCCAAAGACGACTGGCCGGGGGATCGTCCACAGCAGCTCAGGAGGACTGGCACAGACAGAAAATGGCTCAGAGGGCAATGCCCCCCACGGCTTACCCAGCGGGGTCAGTCCCCGTGTCCAGGCTGCCCGCTACAAGTTCCAGGAACAGGACCAAAATGGCACGGCATCCCAGAGTCCTCCAGCTCGTGACCTTTCTCCCACCAACCGCGATAACTTTGCTGCCAAGCAGCAAGCACGTCACACCGTCACGCAGGTCCTCTCACGCTTCACCAGCCCTCCTGCAGGAGGGACTGGACCCCTGCGTCCAGGCCTGCCCCATTCTGCCTCAGAGGGAGGCCCTTTTCCCAGCCGCCTGAGCCACCCTATTGGCCTCAAGTCTCCCACGGTGGCTAGGATCGACAGGGGAAACCCTCCTCCTATACCTCCCAAAAAGCCAGGGCTTTCCCAGACACCTTCTCCTCCTCATCCACCCATCAAGGGAGTGGGGGACAGCAGCCGCACCCCTGGGGCTGGGTTAAAACCAGCCACACCCCAGCTGCCGCCAAAACCGGCCTTGGACCTGGTCCCAGCCCTGACGGCCTCTCAGGTGGGTGCCTGCCCCCCGTGCCGTTCCCCAGGGCCTGGCCGGGGCCCTCAGCGGCATCCAACAGCAGCATGTTCAGAGTGCCCCCCAGTCATCAGCTCTGCCACCACTGTCAGTAGCCCCTCCTCCATAAACCCCCCCTCCACCTCCTCCTCCATTAGTGCTCCATCCTCCTGTAGTCCCCGTGCCTCATCAGGCAGCCCCCTGGCAACAGCATCAGGTAAAGGGGCTCCTTTTTGCTGCATCTCCCTCCAATTCTGCCCACTGCCTCTTTTCTTTACCTGTCTTTCCAAGATCCTAGCCTTGCCTAGCTTAGCACAGCATAAGGATCAGTTCACAGGAAAACTGGTATAACTGCAGAAACGACACATGGGTCAGCTCGGTTTATGTTCTTGCCACCCCAACCCTGAAAAGCCTTACAAGATCCAATGCTACTCACTGCATTTTCTCTCAACTTATCTCTCCTTCTCTGCCTTTAATGTGCCCTCCCCCTGAGCACCTTTCATCTCCCATGATGTCACATTAGACATGTCAGCATCAGTATCAGCAGCAGACATTTAGATCATGTCACTAGGATGTGTCTGACTGTTGCTCAGAAACAAGAGGTTAACAAAAGGAGAATTTCAGGGTGAACTGAGACAGGCCAGCGCCCCTCCCGATGCTCTCTTGTATTCATATTGGTTTGTTGGGCTTTCTAAAAATAACCCCCTATCCTCTCTGAAGCTGATGCCAGAGACTGCTCTCTCCTTCCCTTCCCCCTTTCCATCCTCCAGTAGCATGCAATGATTACTCCTCCACTTCCTGCACTCCTTCCTGTTTCAGCTTCCATTAACTAGTCTGACTGACTGTTTGCCATTGACAGCACTCTGTATGCAACTTGTTCGCTTTGATATAAATGTTAGCTTTTATATTCACTGTAATGTGATTTTCATGCTTTTATTGGTTGCACTGTGTGGTGTGATTAAAGTTAGATCCAGCTTATTAGAACTTTGGTATTATTTTGATGTTTAGGTTCAATATTTCTGTATTGTCTGGTTGAAACACTTAGTAATGTCTGTTTTCACAGATTTCCACCAGGGTATAGCAAAAGCTACAAAACCATGACCATGATATATATTTAATATATATCATATATATCATATATGCATTATATAGTGATCTATCTGTTCATGTAACTGTATGTTTTGGCAAGAGCAAAACGCCTTAAATGGAAAAGCACCTTATATTTAAGAATCTGTCATGCAGCTGAAAAACCTGACTATGTTTTTATGGCCATATCTTACTTTTTTTCTTCTTTTTTTGAAAATAGCATATCCAACACCTTTATTGCCAGCCTTTATGAAATTCTTGCATTCGATTGCAGCATGTCCCACTTACAAATGTGACAAAGCTTGTGGAGTAGTATGAAAGAAATCCTTCCACACTTTGACTTATTTATCACAGTTATAAGCCAAACCATAAAGTCAGCTGTCAGCATACATGTTTCTGTAGCTTTTGTTTTTATCCTACTTTTGCACCAAAACCACAAAAATTCCAACCAGAACAACTGCTGGGGCTTTCTTCGTCTTCTTGAGATTTGATGCTGCATTTTTTCTTTACTCTTTTGAATCTGTGTCTTTTTTGTCTTGACACACTTCAGCACACAAATTCTTCACTCTGACTTTCTTTAGCCTATTTTTAACCCATGCTGTTCAGAAATTGCCACAGTAAAATAAGTATGACAACTCTGAACAGGCCCAATAGGCCCATGGTTAGTAGTCATAGCGCAGTTGTTGGGGTTGGTAATTAGATGTTTTTTCTTAACTTCATCTGTTTGTCTTGTTTGCATTGGTAATTTTTTAGTCCGTGTATGTTTTCACATTATCTGACTAAATAATATGTGTGTATATATATATATTTGTCTATTGTGTTTGTGGTACTTAAAGACCTATCTATCTTCTTGCTGTGTATTAATCAGATGCGATGACAGGCTTTTCTGTCCAGACTGCAGCTTCACAAGCTGATTAAATCGCAGACGTTTTTTGCAGGCTTCAGGTTTGTCACAGCAGGGTAACAAATTCAACACAAAAAATGTGAAAAATATGTATATAGTAAAAATAAATAGTTACCTCAAGAATTCTTTCAAATCCTCTGGTAAGCTAGACTTTAAAATTCAAATAATCAAAGACACAACAGAGGGATGTATAAAATATGTTAAATTAATTGTCATCAGTGCAGGCCATTATTGGTTAGAATTTTTGCTTAAACTTTAAAGGACATTTATGGAAACTGTTTTAGGTTTTAGAGTTTAGCTTGCTTGTAACAAGAATAATGTTTTAGGTATTACAGTTGATCTCACGTTGAGAAAAGTGGGGCCGAGGAAACCACAGATTCCTGGAACAAAACCGCAGGATGTAACTTTAGTTGTTACTCACACACACACATATACACATATACACACACACACACACATATATATATATATATATA
>NW_005187602.1:1130050-1139044 GCF_000239375.1 Pundamilia nyererei
CCCACTGTATGTGGGCCAGAATAGACCAGGTAGTGATAGTGGAGTTCACAGAGAAAGGGAGAACGGCAAAAAAGCGTAAAAGATCATAAAATAAAGCATGAAAAGCACAGACAGTGACTGCAGTGGACACTTTTCATTGTTTTTAACACTTCAGCTCTTTGTATGTTCGAACTTCACTCTGAGGCTGACTCACGGACCACAGACTGGTTGTAGGACATACTTTGTACACCGCCTCCATCTGACAACATAGCTCACTGCAGGCAGACAGGCAGGCCCTAGAGTGGAGTGGACAGCGAACGCGCTCCCTGTGCTCGACCACAAAACCAACAGTCAGATAATAACAACAATATAAGAGACTGACTAGGAAGATGATGCCAAATAAATCAGCTTTTTTGTCTTGTCCTTCCTTCCCTCAGGTCCCCACCACTTCCGAGAGGGGAACTTTCTGATTGCAACATTATCGAAGCCCCGCCTGCAGGGAGCAGAGCTTCGTCTCCAGCAGCATTTCCGCTGGGTCACTTTTCGTTGGGATCAGGAGCCACTGCACAGCCTGCTGGGAAGGCACCTCCGCAAAAAGCTGCTTCACAAGGTCAGACAGAGGTTTAGCTGCAGCTGCCAGAGAGACTGCATCATTTTGGTGGATGGCCAGATCGGTTTTGTTTTAATCACAACCAAAATTGTGTTGTTGTTGTTTTTTTCCACCTGTAATCCCAAACAAGCTCAAATGTTAGGAAATGGATCATTAAGGGGAGCACAGGGAGACGTGATCAAAAACATAGTAGAACTGTTCACAGGAAACCCAGTCTGTGATATTCCTTCCCATATGTCCTTTTGATATTTCACTTTAGCCACACAGTGTTTTATCATAAGAGCAGAACATATTCAGTTCTGTTGCCCTGCTTCTTTCCCCCAGATGGGGACTGGACTTTGGTCTCCTGATGGCGTCATGGAGCGGTTGGTGTTGTGGGTGAGCCAGGTTTGGCAGCAGCTCAATGCCTGCCTGTCCCGTCTGGGGACCCATGAGGCTTTGCTGGGCCCGCAGCTCTTCCTGTCCTGCCCTGTGGTCCCAAACAACGCGCAGGCCATTGTAAGGTGTGTGAACATGTCTCTATCTAGAAAAAAATTATAGTTTGTTTCCAGTGCTCATTTGTGAAGTGAAGGAGTTATGCGATTTGAATTAAAGCTGAAGCCCTGCACTGTTGATTGTTTGACCTGTACAGAGGCACAGTCCCCCTCTTGGTGAGAGTAGTTTAATTTGCTGTGATGAAAAACACAAAATCAGTGAATATTTGTACATAAGTGACGGAATTACTTAGTAGATCTGTTGTAAATGAGCTTTTAGTTGATTTGGTTACATTTTAAAAAGTGCTGCTTGCTCTACACATTAATGATTTATGATTGTTTCCATATAAAGTGTTTATCTTTCTACCTTCATTTATGATAAATGAACATTCTAAACTGAACTGAAACGACCTCAGTGTTGACCAGATAATCTGCGGCCAGAGGAAAAAGATCAGGAAACGACTTAAGGGAAGAAGTATGAAGTGTGTGCGTGCTTGGAAGCTTACATGTTTGCGTGTGTGCACATATGTGCAGGTGGCTGGCACGTCTCTGGAATGCTGTGGTCGTCCCCCGTGTAGAAGAAGCCATCATCTCCCGGGTAACAGCCAAGCGCTCCTCCTCTTCCACCTCTCACTCTCCAGCCCCCTCATCACAACAACCGTGTCTTAGCAACTGTGGGCTGAGTGCTGGACAACAGGCTGTGGTGAAAGCCGCTCTCAGCATCCTGGTCAACAAGGCTGTACTCCTGGGATGCCCCCTGCCTCGACACGGTGCGTGTGCGTCACATGTGATGTTTGGCTGTTGATTCACTCAAGTTCCCAAAGGAAATAAGTGAGCAGGGAAAAAGACATGACATGAGATTAAAAATGCACTGATCGACAGTGTTTCCCTTATTCCTCAGAAATCGACAGATACCTGCTAGAGTTTCAGGGTGGCACGTTCCCTCTGTCAGCTGTTGGCCCCTATAAAGGAAGCATGTGCGGCGGAGGAGGTAGAAGGGGACGGGACAGTGGCAAGTTGAGACGATCCAACACCAGCCCTCGGAAGAAGGGAAGCCCCGCCTTGAATTGGAGCAGCAGTTCCTTCAGAGAGGGTAAGAATGCTGCTCTGCATTGGATCACAATGAACAATGTATTTGTACTTGTGGGAATATTCTTTTAAAAATCTGTCATTTTGGAGGGGCAGGTTTACTTGAATAATTTAAAGGTATCAAGGCGTGATTGTATTCTGTAAGTGTTAACTAAAACTGGTCCATAACAGTAAAGTAACTGGTGGCACCACCCGGCACCTGATTGTAGATGCATGCAGTTGTTTTTAACTTTGTTATCTACTGCCATCGTTCACCTTTGCTTTTGTCCAGGTTGCAGCTGTAAATGCTTTTTTCGATGATTTTCCTGATTAAATAAAAGTTGCATTGGTTCGCTGGTACCATCTTATGGTACAAACTGGTATTACACGAACGTGCGGCCCAACCCAAGTGCAGACGATATCTCTTCACCACAACACATAGATGTTTTCGACATTGTGTCATAGTGGTTATTTCTTCACATTCAGACAGCTTTAATTATTTTGTCTTTTAAATGTAAAATCATTACACTGTGACGTTCTGGATGTAACAGAGCAATGAAAGTCCTCAGATACCTCAGATAAAGCATTTCTTCAGTCACATATAAAGAGCTTGTTAAAATACAATGCGTAAAGCGTTAGATTTAGACATTTGAAAGCCCGGATTAAGGACACATGTCTTCAATCTCCACAAGGTGGCACTGTTTACCAGCCCTAACATTTGCTGCCTGCCTCTTCTTTTCTCCTTTTTACTCAGAAGAAACCACAAATCCCCATCTTTTATATTTGAAAGCAAGTTGTTTCTAATTAAAACTATTGGTAGGTCTGTTTGTGTCCACGTGCACAGTTTGTGTACTCATCAGCTCACCTTCCGTGTTTCTATAGATAAGCCTTTTTAATAAAACCCAGGCTTTTGGCTCTGTTCCTGTTGCCATTTAAGTGAACTGTCGTTTTTCATGTCGTATGAATAAAGCTGTACATTAACCTATAATTTCAGGTTCTCTCTCGAGCTCTGATGTCAGCTTGATCTCCAATGGCAAAGTCCAGAGGTTGGTTCTGTGTCTCATTAATATAAATGTGCAGCAGTGGTAATAGCATTAGCATCAGTACCTTATATTAATATGTGGACAGACAGAACCTGCAAACACATTTTTATTAAATAGCTTAATTAAGTAGTTGTTACAGTACGTTAGGTGCCTTTGCATATATATTTTGTAAAAATTATTATTACTATTATTCATTTTTTAAATTGTTATACTTTTTTAGACAGCCCGAAGGTCTGTCTGTTTTCTCTGATGATGAGACCGATTTGATCAGAGAACTGCAGACGATGTGCTCCAGCAAATCTGAGCCAGACATCACTAAGGTACTCACACTCACAAGCCTTTCTCCACTCACTCACTGACACAATGGATTTACTCCGACTCTAACTTAAAAGAGACGTTTCAATGCTGGGAAGTCAGTTAAATTATCAATCCAGTGGAAATGTGCTGTTAACAGTAATTTATGACCAGGGCAAACTGAAATAGTGGGGAGACCGTTGACATATAATTTAGTGCTGTCAATAGATAAAAAAAAAAAATCTAACAAATTAATCGCACAATTTTCTGTAATTAATCGCAATTTCTTGATCAATAGCCTGGTTGCAATTACATTTTTTTCAACTATATATTTAAGCTTGTAACTGACATCTATGCAATATAATGAAGTAAATACAGAATAAACACAACGATTGGATGCTTAAATTCAAAGAGAATTTGAATAGTTTTCTTCAATCTTGTAGCACAGATTCTCTTCTGTGAAATACAACTTTTTAAAAACCCTACATACTAACAGGTAAGTATGCACTAATATATAATATATGTATTAGTGCTCTCAAACAATTACAATTTTAAATCAGATTCATCACAGGGTTACTGTGGATTAATTTTGATTAATCACAATTAAATATCATTCATTTTTATTCTATATTGATCACATTTCATTTTGCATGAGCAAACAGACTCGAGAAAAAGGGAAAATATACGGACTTAACATGTTTATTGAACATCTTGAACATTCGTGTTAACAAAAAGAACTGTGTAAACATTTATCCACTCTCACTCTTCGTGAGGCACTTCAAGTCCTTGAAACGTGGAGCCAAAGCTATGTAAAGCACCTGTTCTCAACGATATTAATAGGTCTGCAGTTTGTTGCAGTCCACTTGGCAGTTGTGTCGGTCAATATTTGCGAGGTAGACTTACTGAGTCCCCGATGCTCCGTGAGTGGTTTGTCGCAAGCTGGGTGACCCGTTAGCTAAAGTCCTAGCAGCATACCCGACTAACGTATGCTTCGCGTCAATGTGATATTTTAAGCTGGAGGTGCTTCGGTGAAAAGAAAATTCCTTCTTGAACAATGTGCATAATACTTTCTGTCGGTCGACTGTTCCGTCTTGTTATTTTTTTAATACTCAAATTTCCCATCGAGAGGGCCAATGTGCGTTTATCATCTTCCATATTGAGTTGATTGGTTCAGCTGCCCGTCACTACCAGATCAGCTGCCCATTTGCGAAGGTAACTCTACTTGGACAAACTGCCTGAAATGCGTTGACAGAAACATTTCAGGGATTTTGAGTCATTCTGCAATTTTTGACATTAATTGCGTTAAAAATTTTGATCGCGTTGACCGTGATGGCGGATTAATGTGCGTTAACAGGTTCATTTCGACAGCACTAATAATTTTATATAAATACTGCATGTGAAATGTTGTCACCTACTGACTTTTGACCCAGGAAGGTTTTAAAAACTTGAAATGTACTTCCCACCATTTCAGTAAGAACCTAAAGTTCACTCCACTGACATATAGATCGCTGCTGAGTGACCAGACTGGTATTTAATGCTAAAAATGATCTGGATAAACTAAAATCATTTTAAATATAAGGACTGTTTTGAATTTTGGGGTGAACATGTTTTTTTTCAGTGAGTTACTGCTTGAAGTGTGGAACTCATGGACATCAGATACTGTGTTTCCTGCCTAGAAACACTCTGCCAGGCCTTTCCTGTCGCTGCCTTCAGTTGTTGCTTGTTTCTGATCTCTGTGCTTTCACTTGTGTCTGCAGTAACAATGCAAAGCATGTTCTGTTGGTTTGAGATCAGCCATTGAAGAAGATCATATTTTTGCAGCTTATAAAACTTTTGGGTTGCTTTTGCTGTATGATTTGGGTCATTATCCATTTCCACAGTGAAGCACTCTCTGATCAGTATTGCAGCATTTGGCTGAATGTTAGCAGAGAGTAATTGCCCTGAACACTAAAGAAATCCTCCTGCTACTTCTGTGAGCACTCACATCATTACACATTAGTGGTCCAATTCCACTGGCAAGCATACAAATTTCCCCCTCATGCTGGACAGATACTGTGGTATTCTTTGGATTATGAGCTGTTGTTGTTGTTTTTTCTTCTCCATACTTTTCTCTTCTTCCCATCATTTCTTTTGCTAGCTTTCTGATAAGTTTATTGTGGTTTTGCAGCATAATGATAACCTCATGAAACTTCTCATGAAACCATACCAATCATACGTCATATGTAATTTGGCCTCACCTGACCATAAAACTGCTGGTCAGCAGGTGTCCAGCGACTTTTGAGCCTATGAAAATGGCTGTGTAGAAAAGTAGGGGGGAAAAGTCAAGACTTACACTCCTCCAGGTATGAGCTGCTGCTTGAAATACTCTTCTCTATCTCTTACAGATCTCTCACACCAAAGATGACATGATCCTGTTCTCCAGCTTGCCCAGAGAAGCAGTGCTCCCACGAAAGGCTGAGCAAGAAACTGCAGTCCAGCAACGACCACAGATGGAAAGAGTAAGAGGCAAAGGCGATTAGCAGCTTAACACTGTGATAAATAATAGTTGTTGTAAATAGCATCAGAAAGCAATGAATACATTAGCCTGTGAGTCAAACGCTAGTGATGGTTTGATATTTAACGAGACCTGTTCCAGTTAATTTCCAACTCTCTAGTTTTGTTCTTTCACTCAACTAAAGCAACATTGCACAATTAACAGTTGTAATTAATCCTTTATTTATCTTATAGTGGGCCTTGGTGGAGCCCTTGTGCTGATCCGCTCACTGAAACATTTAGCTCCTCTCCTTTTAAACCATCACTATAACTTTTGGCCCTCCACTGATTCTAAACGGTGTTGCAGCAGGTGCAAACCACTCTTTTTGATGGAAAACAGAGGAAGAGTAGAAAGCAATGTCTGAATGTAGCTGTGCAGAGCAGTCTGAATCCTGAGCTTTTGGCTTACTCTTGCTGCTAATCCGTCTACTACACCACAAACAGGTGACTTATATCTAGAAGTAGTAAGAAGCAGTAACTTGATTACGTTTCACATCTCCTCTGTAATTTCATGCATTATTGCCCCCACCAGTTTTGTCCACTGACATGAAAACGTTAAAGCGGGCTCAATCTTTGATCCCGCAGACCGTCAGTCAGTCCAGCCGCAGCTCCAACCAGGCGTCTGTCCAGAGCAGCGATCGACGATCGGGCCCACGTGTCAAATCACAGCTCCCCATCGCCAGCAGCCGAGGGCAGCACACCCGCGTCTCTGCGGCCACCCCAAGCAGCAGCAATAACAATAATGGCAGCAACAGCCCCAGCCGAATCCAGACGCCCCACAGCCGCAGCAGAACTACAAACAGCAGCACCAACAGCAGAACAAAGCAGGCTCCATCCAGCAGCAGCAGCAACAACAACTACTACAGCAACATTGACAACAACAACCAATCACATGAGGAGATCTGGATTCTCCACAGAGACCTGCATGAAAACAAATAGACATTTTCTCCCTCCTCCTCCCCACGATTCTTCCTGTCATGATGTAAAGACTAAGTACCTGACAACCTTTGACTCTTAGTATTTGTACTTGTTACTAGTACTTGTTACACTGTAATACAGTTGTGTACTTGGGGACCATAGTTTCATTCTATTACAGTATTTGAATTATGTGATTGCTTGGGGTTAAAGAAAAGTGGCTTCTCATGTGTGGGAAACAACACAAGGTAATGCAGCAGGTTGTTTTACTGTTGCCTTAATTCCAGTGCATCAACCTGCAGCAAGTACGTGACAGTATTCAGAGACGGGTTAAGAACTGACTCACCTATAGTATTTAACCTGCCTCAAAACAGCCCTGGCACAGTATTCTTGTGTACTTAAAGTGAAATGCTGTACTTCTGAAGCCACTGAGTGTTTTTGGATCAAAGAAGGAAAAAGCAGGTTTTTTCTCTTTCTTTTGTTTTTGATCTTTTTTTCTTTGCTTTCTTTTGGGTATTAAGTATTTTGAAATATTCACGTGTTTTATCTTTAAATAGTTGCAAGGTTGGTTAAAATACTGTTGAAATTAATCAGGGTTTTACCAAATATTTGTACATAAGAATTAGTAAGTCTAAATGCTCTATAGATCGGTGTATGTGGTATGTGGATGCTTGTACAGTGATATAAATCTTAAAGCAAAACAGCTGAGAAAAACAGGCTACTTGTATATAGTGTTTGTAAATTGAGTTTTGGTTCTGAGCCCTTCACTTGTTTCATAGTGAAGGTGGTTGTGGCAATAAGTAATAGAACTGTAGAAATACAGGATGTCCTCTGTCAATTGTAAGCCATAATAAATATTTTCAAAGCTCATCAGTTACCCTGACTCGTGTTCAGCTGATCCCCAACTCTGTAATTCACTTTTTATTCACGCTTCCCATTATTACTGTGTGTGTTTTTATTTTTAAGGACATGTTTTATCGGAAGCGTTTATGTACATATATATAAATATATCTATACATATGTACAGGAGAGATTTTAGGCAACATATGATTTTGATCTGTACGATAGCTGTTTGAAGTTTAAAGAATTGTCTTTTTTGTCAAGCACAAAAATTAAACACAGCACTGTCAAAACCCCCGTCAGCCTTTCTCGTTTTTTATTTGTTTTTGCTTTTTCTTGTTATTGTTTTGTTAGTTTTTTATCTGCATTTTTTAAAACTGGCACACTGAGTCAAAAGACTTAAGAGTTGACCAACCATGTCATAAAATATGGTGAATTGTATCAAGTATCAAGTGTTTTTAAAAAAATGTATATTATTCTGAATATTTAATATTTTAACACCTCTCCTGACTATTAATTATTTACTTATTTATGTTTATTTATTACACTGTCCTTATAGTTGTTGGGCTATTTACAAGATGATGAGTACTAGTAGATGTTTGAAAACTACTACTACTATATATTATACTATATTCACGAAGTCACATTTAGTGAGACTTCTGTATGGTTTATAGTTTTTAAATCTTCTGTGTATGTTTGTAAATCTGGGTTATCCAGAAAACATTAGCTTCACATAGTTTCAAAACAAAGATGACTCATTCAGAAGTTGGAAAACAGGAGCTGTATCCATCTTTTAAATGGTCCATTGTTAATACCAGGACACTTCAGCTTTAGTCAATAAATCAGCAATATAATGCGAAATTTTCAGCCATGTCTCAAGACTGAAAGTTCTTTATTGCCGTTGTAAAAAAAGAAAGTATACAGTTTATCAGAATCATGGTCTGAAGGCTTTGTTGTGCCATGAGGAGCACTGTAAACTCAGTAATCTCTATGACAACCTGGCGTCCACACGAGCAGAGGGAAGAGAGAGGCCTCGGACGGAGCTTCCACAACCAAAGGGGCAGGAGCAGAACCAGAGGCAGTGGGTAGCCAAGGCCGCCCAGCCAAGGGGCAACAATAATAATAATAATATACAGTGGCTTGCAAAAGTATTCGGCCCCCTTGAACTTTTTCACATTACAGCCACAAACATGAATCAATTTTATTGGAATTCCACGTGAAAGACCAACACAAAGTGGTG
>NW_005187603.1:0-10774 GCF_000239375.1 Pundamilia nyererei
CACACACGCACACTCAGTAAAGTTACAAATAGAATAAAGTAAAAGCAGGACGTCTGCAGCTCTGTGGGGTTTGTCTCCCCCTGGTGGCAGCTTTATCACACTGCAGCCCTGCATCACTAACAGCTGTTTCTTTCTTTTTTTTCTGGTAGCCATAGATACGGAGATGTCTCCCTCCCACCTGCAGACCAAGGCCTACGTGCGGCAGCTGCAGGTGATCGACAACCAGAACCTGCTGTTCGACATGTCTTGCAAGCTGGAGCCCAAAGACACATAGAGGGAGGAAGGTGGAGGACGAGGAGGAGCTGAGGACGTCAGAAGGAGAGGAAGACAGGACGCCAAGCCTGGACGCTTCAGTCCTCCTCCTCCTCCTCAAACAACACTACAGAGGACTCGAGCTGCGGTCCAGACTTCACGTTTACACCCTCAGAGGAGTTCTGCTGGGACCCTTCCAGGGACCGGCAGTCCTTGCTCTGCACTCAGAGGCCATTTACCCCTAAAAAGTGGGAATTCTCATTCAGGAAGCTTTCAGGACTGAAAGGATTTGGAAAAGGATTAAAAGTAAAAATAAAGAAAAAGCAGATCTCGCGAGACGAGTATCCGTGAGCCCAGACCATCCAGAACCTGAAGCCTAAACCCAACAACTGTCCTGCATCAGCACGACACTTTGAAGCTGGAGCTGCAGTCAGAGTCATTTCAAAGCCCAAACACCCAAATTCAAACCTCAGTTTATCTGTTTAGTGGACGTCCGAGCGCCGCGGCACGAAACCCCCGAGTGCTCATCGAGCCAAACATTTAAATGTGAAATCAAATCAGATTAACCTGTAAATCAGAAAGCGCTGAAACCATACGTGGAGAGAGAAACTCCAAACACGAGTCGGGACTGAATGCTCTCCGACTCCAGGCTCCGCCTCCTGCTTTTCCTCCTGTGGCACTTGACCACTCAGATTGCAGACAATCTGACGGCTGACCTTCAGCCGCTGTGAGCGCCTAAGACGGCGTGAGTAAAGACGTTCCAGGTCTCAGAGCGCCTCGACCACGTGAAATGAGCAGAAGTGTGGAGCTGACAATGGCGGCGTTTCTTTAACAGCCATCTTGGATTCTTCAGCTCTGAGATCCACGAGCATCCACAGGCTGAGGAGCAGCTGCAGGTGTGGACCCGGTGAAACCGGAGCAGCTCTCCTGCAGGTGGAACTGGTCCAGTTTTCAAACTCCCGGATACGAGTTTGGATCTCGTGCATTTCATCGAGTTTTCTGTCAAAGTCAGCCACTTTCTCTCACATCAGAGCTTTCCAGAACATTCCTGAACACACCGGACTCTGATGATGCATTCACTGACCATGTCAGACACACCACGGACACTGTGTGAGGTCATCGCGGTGCGTTCGAGGACGTGTAGATGCTGGTTTTCTACCGTACGACTCCGGAGAGCTCCTCGGTGTTTCTGTTTCAGGACTTTGATGAACGTCAGCGCCCGTCAGCTTTTAAAGGACCACGCCCGTGTTTTTAAACCTCTCGGCTGTCGCTCAGCTGAACGTGGGAATGGGGTCTGTTTCAGGTTCAGTTCTGTTCACTCTGAGGCTCTTATACTGAAAGGGTTTCTAGCGGCTACAGTCTGATCTGAGAGCAGATGAAATGAACCAGTAAAACCAGTGTGTTTTGAGCAGTGCAGACAGGTCAAAGACCAAATCTGTAATCAGGCTGAGGTGCAGACAAAGTAGAGACATGAGGAAAACCTGAGGAATAAAAGAAGCAGGAAATAAAACAGAAGTGACTGCGACACTTAAAGATGAGCGGCTCTTACAAAGGTCGTGTTCCAGTGACGCTCGAGGAGCAACCACAGTGTTTGTCCTCATGCTTTATGACCGACGTCTTTTCGTGTCATTAATTCAGATTTTCAGTCGTTCTGATGTAAAAAGGAGGTTTGAGCCTGTTTGTGACGCTTAACTGCGAAACTTCAGTGAAGTGTGAAGTTACACACATTTCCAGATAAGCTTCTCTGATCTGATCAAACTAACAATCCTCAGATTCTCTCAACAAAAGTGATTCACACCGATCGATGGAAGGTTTTAGGGTTAGAATACTTCAAGCATCATTAAATATTGAATAAGTCATCTCGCATTAATCGAGCGGTCTTGGCGGCTCTGGCGCAACGTCGCGCTTCGTGGTGGTTTCTCAGTGTGTGGCGGCGTTTTGTCCGGTTAAACTGAGCGCTCTTACGACGATTAACAGTGTGCGTCACAAACCTGCGTCCACACCAGGTTCACTCACTAGCCGCAGGTTTTACTTATCTTTGGGCGAGCTGATTCTGGCCCTCGGGCCGTATGTTTGACACCGTGCTGTAAAACCTGAAGTTGGTACGATGCTCGGAGTTTATCAGCTTCTTTCTCTCTACCCAGAATGCACCTCTCCTCTGAGGGTCGGGAATCCGTCGAGCTGAAGGAAAACACGGGTCTGGTCCTTTAAGAACGCTGCTGGTCGTTGGCTGATTGGACTGATGATCACGTGACAGCCGATCGGCTGCGCTCATGCCGAAGTCACGGACACAGAGAAGTGGGCGGAAACACTTCTTCGCTCAACGCTTGGATCTAACTGCTGTCACACCGACCAACCAATCGGCTTTAAGGAAGGACCCCTGACCGCCCTCACAGAGCTGCCCTCCCTTCGGTTGACTCGGCGCATCGGGGTGGTCGGGGTGCACGGCAATAAGAGTAGTGGCGGGAAGCGAAGCCGGTCGGTCAGCGCATGGCGTCAACGAAGCACTTTGGCGAACCTCAGGGCTCAGAGACACACAGAGGTTTTGTTTACTCCTTTTCTTGCTTTCAGTAGAGTTCAGTTCAGCTGTGTTGCAATTGGTTGGTTCTGTGTTTGTACAGCTGATCACACTTCAGTCATATTTACTCCAACAATAATAATAATAATAATAATGATAATAATAGAATCTACAGAGCTGTTGTTTTTATGCTGTGAGCACCGCCAGGCCTGAGCGCAGACGTCAAAGAGCCGCTCACCTGACGGCAAAGAAGAAGAAAGTCAGTCTGAAGTCCTTCTGCTCGATTTTTAATGGCCTGCGGGTCAGGTGGTACAGAAGGTTAGACCCTGGACAGGTGTGCCGGAGAGCTGACGTCGCTCAGCTGGTTCGGCTACTCCATCGTATACCGCCCGCCGCTCTTTGCCCACAGAGTGAATGTCCTACGTGTCCTCTGTGGGCCTCCGTAGGCGGGCTGTCCGAAGCACACCTTGCCGACCGTCGAGACAAAAGGACAAAAGGCTGACGCCTTCTTCTTTCTTCAGTTCATGTCGAGTTTTTAAAAAATCTGATTCCCAGGAAAAGACTTCCAGACGTCCGTGCTCGCTTCTCTCGGCCGAATCCTCGATTGTGAGGACAGTCTCAGTGATCTGAGGCGTGTCTCATTTTGCCTCTGTCTCCTTTTTCTGATCCGGACACTTTTTGGTACTTTCCCTTATCGCCTGGACCCTTTCAGGGGACCGTAACAAAATCATCAAGTTCACAGCATCCTTCAGTCTGAACAGAAGGTTGTTGGAGATGGAAGACGTGCGGGAGCTGGAAGTCTTTTCCTGCTGCGTCATCACGTTTTTCTTTGACTCGGTCTGATGAGCCCGATCTCTTTGTTGGACTGAAGCTTCGCTGCGTCAGGGCGGCTCAGCTGAAAACGTGTAAATGGTTTGAAAACGTTCTTTGTGCTCAGCTCTGGTGGTCAGTGAGACTTCTTCATTCTCCATCTGTACCATAACATCCTGTTTATGAAAGCGAGGCTGGTCCCGTCCAGAAACGAGTCCTCAGCACAGCCCAGAGCTGCTCGTACCTCTGTGAGTCCCCTTCACTTAAACCGGGCTTTTGGGAAGAACCTGGTGGTTTAAGCACTGAGTAAAGCCTCATTTTCACTCGTCAAATTGAGGCTTTTAGTCCCAGCTTGACCGTGCAGGTTACTTGATTCTGGACCGGACGAGAGCTTCAAAACGTCTTCAGCTCAACAAGACCTTTTATCCGATATGGAGCTCCGAGGAATGCAAGTTTGAATTTTCAGGAACACGTTTGTGTTTCCCAAAAAATGAAACAGAAATCCAGATTGAAGACTGCAAAAAGTTAATTTGAGGTTTAAGTCAAACTCTGAATTTCACTATTTGAGAGATAAAAATTTTACAAGGAGTCCAAATGTCCAACAGCAAACCCAAGAAAGCAAGTCTGACTAAAGCTTCAGTGCTTTTTCATGGCTTCAGTAAAGCCATAAACGACAGGAGTTGCGGTGGCCTGCAAAGTGGCTTGCAGATTTGCAGAAACTACTGGTCACTGTAGGAGAACAGGCGGTGTGCTGGGATAGCTATCTGAGCCTGAACGTTATATTCAGTCGTTCTCACTCGTCAGAAATCAGAGCCACACAAAGTTCGCAGGTTTGTTTCAGTTCCCCAGAAAACAAGTTTTAAATTCAAATACTCAAATTAGAAATTCAAGTAGAACCTAAACGCTCCCGTTTGAGTCTCAACTTCCAAGAAAATGAGTTTTAAACTGAAGAAATTTGAAGTTCAATGGATGATGACTCAGAATTCGCAAGTGTGCTCTCTCTGTCTCGAATCCCAACAGCAACACGTTCAACGTTTGAACTATAAAATGTTCCCAAAAATCGGAGGTCCAGAGCAGCTCCCTGTGATTTGCATTGTTCCCTCCAGAGTTGAAGAACTCTTTATTTGATATTAAAGGTCTTGTCGAGGCGGCGACGTTAGCGGCGGTTTTGGCGGGTACAAAGTGTGAAACCCAGCGAAGATTACTATTAGATCATCACTAGTCTGCCGGTGGCTCTCTCAGGACCACTTCCTGGGTGTCAGGCGCTCTATCGTGGATCCCACCGTCGTCCCCGGCAGAAACGGATGTCCTGAGTCTCGACTCTACCCTGATTTAAGCAAACCTCATCTCGCACATTTCCGATCTCACAACCTCCTGCGGCAAACCTTCCTGTTTCACTGACCAATCACGGTTTCTGCCTGCACTTCGCTGGGATCCATGATTCTGGAAGGCGGGCGGCCTCTTGGGTCGAGGCCGTCTGCGCTGTCGCCTGAACAAAAACACTGAAAAAATTAAAGTGTACATATTGCATCCGTGTAAATAGGAAAATACTAACGGAGACTATATTTTATGTATGAGCGGAGAGAGAGCAGCACTAACTCAAGGAGAAACTTTAATTTGGTGTTTTCTATTTGTAAAAGTGAGATAAAGTGTAAAGTGATGACAGAAAGAAATGATTCTGACTTTATGAATTGTACAGTTAACGCCTCAGTTGGACCGTTCTGTTGTTTTCTATCTAAAGCTTTGGGTTCTTTTTGTTTCTTCTTTTTTTGTACATAAGTGGTTGTTTACATCGATAACGAGTCCTTATTTCTGTGACGTCAGACAGACGATGTCAGTGGAGCAGAGGTCTGATGGGGGCGGGGCTCGGAGGGATGGCATCGTAACACAAAACACTCAAAGATTTTCATGTATGGTTAAACAGCACTTTAATAATAATATAAAAATAATAAAATATGACATTTGCAGTTTTACAGGAAAAAATGTAATCGTTAGATTTTATTTTAGATTTCCAGAAATAAGAGAACAACAATAAAAAGAATTTGATTTCAAGAATGAAGTTTTTCTGTTATAACTGTCTCTGATCGTTTTAAAAAGTCAATGTCACATGCAGTTTGTATAATAAGAAACATTATTAATATTATAAATATTAATTTGTGGAACTTCTGAGAATAGGTTGAAAGTGTTTAAGATTTTCTCAGGGTTCAATATCATGAGATAAATAAATGAACTTTATCACATTACACGAAAAAAGTCATTTAAAAAAAGTTTTATTACACAAAGTAATTTTAAGCTGAAAATTAGCTTTCATTTTTTGTGAGTTTTATAATTATTATAACTAATAATTATGCAATTTAATGATTTAAAACGTCACGTTCTAATACAGTGGTCCCTCGCTGTAACGCAGTTCACCCGTCGCTGCTTTGTTTCTCTTCTTCTTTTACAGCACCTTCTGTGTCCTGATTGGCTGTAGACCACTGCCAATCACTCTCCTCCGTGCCGTGTCTCCTGTACAGGGTTCAGCTTGTCACATTTACATAGATCTTCAGTCCCAGCAGTGTGACTCTGCGGTGCTGTACTGTATGTTTGTTTTCTCCCCAACAAACACAAAGGCTCCTGCGCGAGCACCCAGAAGGCAGCGAAGACGCTAACCATCGCACAAAAAGTTGGACTTCTGGACAGGCTAAAGGACGGTGGAAGTTACCGTATTTTTCTGATTATAAGGCGCATTAAGCGAAACAAAACAGTCAGAAAAGTCAAACTTTACTCAACTCGTTCTTGCTTCCTCCACTTCCGTACTATTGATTCATTAATGCTGATTCTGTGGCAGCTGCTCTGTTCCTGTTTTCTGGACCTGAAAAGAGGCTTTGAAAACATTCTGTAATGCTGGACTTATTTTTCTACAAAGGTTTGAACTTTCAGAGTGTTTAAACAAGAGAAAAGTGAAAAGTTGGCTACTTAGAACATAACTCCTGCGATAAACGAGGGACGACTGTATTACAAAACTGTGACTCTGTTCTTGAAATAATTTGTGTATAATTGTACAAAGAGAAGCGTCAGACTGGACGGACGTTTCACAGCGAAATCCCAGTTTTATTTGTAATTTTTAAATTCATTGTATTACATTATCATGGAACAGGAGTCGTTCAAGAGCAAGTTTCAGATTTTTTAAATATATCAAGTAAAAAGCTGAACCATTAAAAAAATTACAACCCACAGCTTCCACACTGTTGTGAAAATATGTTTTTAATTGTATATCATTGAATTAAGCTCATAATTATTAATGTTACGGTTCAGGTTGTTCTCGTTACTGTTTCCTATAATTACAACATTACACATACGAACTCACTCTCTCTCTTCTTGGTTGAACCTTTTGTCATATTTGTTCCATAAAATGAAAACACTCAGATTATTTGTATTACTGCACTTTATCTCGAGATGTTTAATTGTTACACATCAAATGTTAAAGCAGAGAGAAGACGAGCGTAGAGAGGCTGTGGATAATTCTGCTGATTGGAGAGCTATTGATTAGGCAGCTCTGAGGGGAGGGTTGAAAGTAAAGCCAACCAGCGAGAGGCCCCGCCTCCCGCAGACCTGCTGTCACACTACAGACACTGAAATAAAACCTCTGGACAACAACACAAAGCCTCGTCACTTCCTGTTGGTGTTCTTGTATTAGTCATTAGTCCTCGGTGGGGTCTCTGTGAGCCTCAGCTCAGCTGATTAATGATTGCAGCTAATATAAAATTAGAGAGACAGACGTGTTATCGTGTGAGGGACAGTATTCTGTTTGTTTTTGTATCAGGACACTGTTGATCCACAGGGTGGAATATGATGTCGGCCCACCGTGTGCAGCTGGACGTCTCCTGGAAGGATTTCCTCAGGTTCAGGAGTGTTCATGGGGAGTGTTGATCATCCTTCCAGAAGCACATGTGTGAGGTCACACTGGTGTTGGAGGAGAAGGCCTGGCTCACAGTCTCCGCTCTGATTGGCCCCAAAGGTGTTGGATCAGGCTGAGGTCAGGACTCTGTGCAGGCCGGTCCTCCCACACCAAACCGGCTCGTCCGTGTCCTTGTGGACTTTTCTTTGTGCACTGGTGTGCAGTCATGTGGGAACAGGAAGGAGCCATCCCCACACTGGTCCCACACACTGGGAACACGAAGGTGTCCGCAGTGTCTCGGTCTGCTGAAGCACGGAGACTCCTGAAGAACACCCCACACCATAACCCCCCTCTACCAAACTTTACACAGCGCAGTCAGACAAGTACCGTTGTCCTGGCAACCGCCAAACCCAGTCCAGCGAACACGCTGACACTCCTCTAGAGTCCAGCGGCGTGTTCTACACCACTGCATCAACACTTGATGATGTAAGGCTTGGATACAGCTGGTCACCATGGAAACTCAAAACTTGTTGAGCTCATCTGAAGGCCATGTGACGTTCGGAGGTCTGTATCTGTTGGCTCTGCAGAGCCTACGACAGCAGCACGCTGGACCAAGCTGAGCTCCTGAGAAGCAGTCTGCATGCGTGACGAGTTTATACACCTGTGACCATGCAGGTAAATGATACACCTGAATGCAATGATTTGGATGGGAGAGTGAATTTTTAGACAATATGGTGTCTGTCCAGATGTTCAGAGTAAAAGCTGTGCAAAATAATTATTACAAATTCTGCCATAACCAGTGCGCTCACAGTTAACCTTCACTGAAACAGCACAGATCACTCGTTAATGTTTACTGTCTGCCTTTCAGTGAAAAAATAAAAATACTCGGAATAAATGGTACAAAGTCATCAGCTTCTTCCTGCAGCATCCTGTACATTGCTGCCATCTTGTGGCTGCAGTTTGTTACTGTCTCTGAGCTGCTGGGAAACCTGAGCCTTGTAGATGATCCTGGTCTGGATGGAAACCAGCATGATAGGCCAGCTCCATCCTGTCACCCACACACGGTCGGAGGAGCTTGGAAAGAAGTGATTGGACGTCTTCAGTATGGTTTCACCTCTGATGAGAGGTCTGCTCAAAACTTCAAAAAGCTCGGTCACTTTCTTTCCGAGCTGCTTAGACTAGCATGACCACAGCCGACACAGCACCTTTGTTTTTATATGTCGAATCCCTTCATGGTATTGATCGTGACCCATGCTGCACAAGGCTTTTAATTCAGATGATTTTTTATTCTATAAATATTAAATTGAGGTGTAAGTTTCTGTTTCTGGCCTCACAGAGCACCAGCACCAGCACAGGATTTCAGAGAATATGACTTATTACTGTAGAATAACCTCAAATGTCTGCAGTAGTAATACCACATTAATTATTATTGAAATACATATTTCTACTTATTTCTTACTTACTGAAGTATATTCAGTGTTTTTTTGCTGCTTCTTTGTTTTTGTTTTTTAAGTTGCACCGCATGCATATGAATACTGTGTCCTGGTTTTCTGATTAGCAACGATCACCTGACATTGAGCAGGTAACAGCTGGTTGAACAGCCACACTGATCATTTTACTGCAGCTGAAGGAATCTGGAGCGTTTTTAACTCTCAGGTCAGCCTGCCCTCTGGGGAAGATTTGAACCTGAAGTTAAGACAGACAGCAGTCCTGTGGGGATAGTGGGACTCTGTGGGTCAGTGAAAGCAAAGAAGAGGTCTCACAGCTGTGGCTCTGCAGCTCCAAGTGCATCACAGTATAAGAGCATTAGCAGGTGGAGTGTGTGCGTGATCAGGGGGTGTGTGTTTTCATTTCAGCTGATAGGATCCCTTTGTCCCCTCCTCAGGACTGTTGACCCGACCGCGTGCCCCTTGGGAGGAGGGTGATTTCCATCCCTGATTAGGATAAGGTTTATATTTAGGGTCAAATTGGGGGAAGGGTGAAGGTTGGAGCTTTGGATTAAAGACTCGTACAGAAGCGAGTGCGATTTCAGTTGTTATATAACAATCGCCCTCCCTTATGTAAGAATCGCACCTCTTCAACTTACAGAGCAGCAACGGAGAACAGCGTCGAGGAAAGGATAAAAGGAAACGGTATTATTACGAGTTCACAGATTTCTAACAGTCAGCATCCGGGGCTGCAGTTCCTTTAATGACCAGCAGAGGCTCCAGCAGTGAATGAACAGCACGGTTTATTCAATAAGACTTGACTTGTACCATCTACTGCAATATCAAGCGCCTTGAGCCAACTGTTGTTCTGATTTGGAGCTGGAGACAGAGACAGAAAAGTGTTCAAGGAGCTCAGAGATCAGAAGGTTCAACACAGGCAGAAACAACAAACCCTAGATAACAGATATCACAGCGGGGATTTCAGCAAAGATGACCGTTAATGACGTGCAGCGCTGGCGTTCAAGCACCTGGGAAGTGGGAAAAAAAGAGCTCAGTGCATCATGGGAATGCCCCAGCAGCCTACTGCGGTGTAACTCAGGGAGGATTCAGCCCTAACTGTGGGCTTCAGCAAAAAGGAAAGGCTGATCTTAGAAGCAGATGTCTGTCTGCTGAATCCAGACTGGGAGCTGGTTCCAGTCTGTGATGTGCTCGTTACATAAAACAAGTATAAATGAATTTAAAATGCTGCAGCTGCTTTAACCCTGACACACACCAAGAAGAGAGAGCACATTACTCTGATTCTCAGCTCCTTCCACTCACGTCCTGCTAAATATAGAGAAAAATGCAATGCCCCACTTTTTGTCTCTAAGTCTCTCGATGGTATGGGCCCAAAATATATCAGGGGTATGACTGCTGAGCTGGGTAGGTGTCTCAGATCCGCAGGGTCGGGTCAGCTTGTGGTGCGCAGAGTTCAAGCCAAACATGGTGAAATGGCTTTTAGCCATTAAACTGCTGCTGCTTGAATCAGCTCCACAGTCAGCACCGCTAACCTGAACATAACATATTTATGTTTATGTATTTATGTCAACATCTTTCTCTCTGCTTTTGTAACTGAGCCTCTGCTTGATGATCTACAATCACTGTTTGATGATTTTAGAGATAAAACTGTTAAATGTGCATGAAGACATTTTGTAGTTGCACACAATAAGATATTTTTAACCCCCCAAAAAAGTGAATAAAGGAGGTCTTTTAAAGTGGAGAGTTTTTATTAAAGTTTGCAGTTTTAGAAGAATGTTTGCTGTTTGAGGACATTTTGGATGGTTATGGAAAAGACACAGGTCCCCACAAAGACAGGTAAACAAAAACACATACACACATATATATCTG
>NW_005187603.1:10889-18945 GCF_000239375.1 Pundamilia nyererei
TGGAGCCCCTCCCCTGCGGAGAAGCCTTTATATAGAGCCGCTCTGTGGTGTTGTGGCCTTGGTGATCACATCCCCGCCGCCAGCAGATCGTCTCCACAAGTTCTTCTCCCATCCCAGAACCAAGGTAGCTATCAAACACAGACGCACACGTATGCAGCAGATCACATTTTTATTTGATGAGCAACTTTCTCCTAATATTAAAAAGATGTTTTACAAAACATTTTCAAACTCATACATTTGATGTAATATCTTAAGTTTTGGTATAAAATCAGTCAAAATATAAAATTTAAGCTTCCAGTTAAAATCTGATCTGCACAGAAACTTTACAGCTGATAAAAAATAATCCACTTTTATATGAAATCTGCGCCTTCACAGACTAAATATGATAAAATTATTTAGTGACATCATGTGTGGGATTCTCGTTTTGTTGGCTTCTTTTTGAAATGACTTCCGTCTTGCAAAACTTTGTAACTTTGCAGCCCGCTGCACTCTTGGTGTCACAGCTCTGCTAATGTGATATGAAGGTGCAATTAAAAACCAAAAAGTAATGGAATCAAATCAATGCTACTATAACTCGATTTCTTTTAAACTGGAACTTTCCAAACATGCCCACCGGGGACAGAACTTACAGAGTGTCTTTGACTTTAAACATAATGCTCTCCTCAGCCTCATATTATTCCCACAGGCAGAGAGACCACATCAGACAGATTTATGGTCAGCTGTTAGAAACTAGTGAATTTCTAACAGTAAAGTTTGAACTTGTCTTAAAAATGTTCAGTTTAATGAACTCAGTTTAGGGAAAACATGTCAAAGGAATAATGAATGTTTTAAAAATGTTTATGTCGCAAGTCTGCAGCAGAAATCTGCAGTTTAAATCTGGCAAAAAATGAAGCGTTAAATTGGTGATGTAGGAGGAGCAAATGTTTTTTCTCTGACCGTCTCTACAGCTGTTTCCTTGTGCACGAACGAGCTGCAAAATCAGTGTTTCACAAACCAAAAACACGTTTTTTCATCAGAATTCTTGTTTTTAGTTTGACGGGCCTGTTGGAGGTTTTTGTAAATTTTCAGCAAATAAAATAATTTCTGCATATGGAGGCTGAACTTTTAAAACCTCAGAGCACATTACAATCATGACATCTTTAAAGCTGAAATTTTAGCCTCAGAGCTGTCAGATGTCAGGGTCTCACTTAGTTCACTGAAATCTCAGATTATCAGAATCATCTTTACGTGGCCAAGTTTGTGCAGACAAGGACTATTTTTAAATATGCATATATGCACAATGAGAACATTTTCTGGAGGTATAAAAATGCTGAGAGCAGCTGTTCTCTAACAGCAGGCCGCCCACCTGCTCTCAGCTGCTGTCGGTGTCACGCCAGCAGATTCCGGCGGGCAGTAAAATTAGCAGCGGGGCCTCCGGCACGCCGAGGCTTTGTCCAGAGTTATGAGCAGGCTCAGATTCGAGCGGCGGTTGCTACGCCGGGAGAAGAAGAAAATGTGGTCCAGGAAGCTCAGAGGCAGCTCTGGTTTCACATCAGGGGGAAATTTAATATCGGCAGCTCTCACTGAGCTGTGACTGAAGGAGACGATGTGATGAGATGTGTCAGGATAAAGCAGACACACCTGAGAGGGAGGAAGAGGAGGAGGAGACACTCAAAGTGACAAAGATGAGACAAATGTGGTTTTCGGGGTAGATGGGTCGTTTCCCTCCTTCTGGCCGTGCTTCGTGTTCAGCTCAGCGGTGTCTCCTTCACACATCTCCAGCTTCTTTTTCATCCAAAAACACTTAAGCCTTCGGCCCTGCAGGCTCCTCCTCCTCTGCAGGAATCTAAACATGTTTAGGAAACTATCGATCAAATTTTACATTTGATCGAAAATAAAAAAAAAAATATTATAAAATATTTCTTATTTATAAAATATATAAAATATTTCTGTATGGTTTAGTTTGAGGACACACTGTGTGCTGTCAAACAAACACTCATCAAAGAACTCATCTCGTTTCCTGTGGGCTGACTGATCACTTCCTGTTTCCTGTGCAGCCTCCTAAGCAGACATGGAGCGTACCTTCATTGCCGTGAAGCCCGATGGCGTCCAGAGAGGACTGTGTGGCGAGATCATCAAGCGCTTTGAGCATAGAGGCTTCAGGCTGGTCGCCGCCAAATTCGTGCAGGTAAAAACGACACCAGGCGCCACAACTCACATACAAACAACTGATCAGCACATACTGACCACCAGCAGGGGGCGTTTCTTCTCTGCTGCAGTTCATTTGCTCATAAAAGTGCAGCTGTCAGCTTTAAACTGAGGCTTTGAACCAGCTTCATCAGAACAGAGTTACGAAGCAGCTTTGATGAATTCCATTCATAATAATCCTTCTTTACCTCACACCAAGCCTCGTTGCAGCCGCTCATCATCTATGTCTGAAAGCTCCTCCCCCTTTAAGGCAGCTTTCTTGATTAGCAAAACTGGATTTGAGCAGCAGGTGGGTGGGGCTTCTATGCTCCCTCTATGACATCATACAGATCCCAGATTAGAAAAAACAGCATAAAGTGAGTGTTTAGAGCAGCCTGTTTGTGCAAAGCGAGCTCATTATTCGAGACTTCAGTTTGTTTAGTATGAAAGTCCACACAGGAACAGGAAATACATGACAGGAAATAAGACGAGGGTCACTACCTTGAGTTGTTTTCCTGTATCCTACATGAAAATTCTGTAATTTCAGAATTTTGCTCATATGAAGCCACGCTCACGGATCTCTGATGATCTGCAGAGTCCAAGTGTTCGAGCCGGTACGGTATAAATATTAGAGACGATGTAAAAGGCTGGAGCGAGCCAAGCAACATGGTGTGACAGGAGGTGTTCGATTAGAGGCGATGACAGGGGCTGAGTGCTTGGCGTTGTTGAAGTGAAGCCAGTCGTCTCGGTGGATTCATGATGAACATGCAATAAAACACCTGATACCCCCCTCCCCCTCCAGCCCCCTCCTCTTGGCAGTCCAAGTGTGGATAAAACATGGATGTAACCTCAGGTTAAAAAAAACTGGGGCTTGTTTCACCACTTGTGCTCATAAAGAGCTCGGATTGGATAGAAGCCTCATGCTCAGCTGATGAGTTTATGGTCTCAGTGTTGCTGCTTTCAGGCCTGACTGAATAAAACACAAAGTTCATTTTTAATACTGGTCCCGTCGTTGGGCCGTGGCCACCCAGTGACTGACTCGCCGATGAATGTGTAACTTCCTGTATTTGGTGTCTTCAGGCCTCTGAGGACCACATGAAGAAGCACTACCTGGACCTGAAGGACATGCCTTTCTACGCTGGACTCTGCAAATACATGTCCTCTGGACCCGTCCTCGCCATGGTAACACACATACAAACACACTCAGCTCACCTCTAGTGCCGCCATCACACACATATCTTTCTCGCTTTATCTCTTTCCGTTGCCTCACTCGTCTCTCCATCTATTCACACCCTCTCGTGTTCAAGGCATCGTGCTCCGACCTCCACCGGACAAACGAGGCGCACATAGGAGACTTTAATCATCCAAGCTTTATTTAGCCTGACCTCGCACACGTTTGCAACCAAAAGGGGATAAAAACAAAACTGCAAACAGTTTGAGTTTGAGAGGAAATATGAGGCACCTAAAACTGCAGTTCCTCTGACATCCACTAGAGGCTGCAGCAGGGACTCAGTCCCATTTTAAACGTTTACAGCAGAAATAAACACGTTTACATCCTGATACACAAACAGCTGTTGTTTTTTTATAACTCACCTGTTTAAATTGTATTAAGGCTTAAATTTTGCATTATTAGGGGCGTGGCCTTTTTGACTGACAGGTGGATGATGGCGACTTAGGTTTTAGGCTGTAGCTGCTAGCTGTCTGCTAGCTTCACCTCAACTGAACCTCTGGACCTTGTTTGTGCAGCTGGAGCCTTTTAATGATGTGATCTGACCATTAATATGGCTGCTGTGAGGTTAATGGATCTAATGGATCTACACTTTGGGTGCAATCGCCAAGAAGGCGCTATCAGCAGGGGCGCCACTAGGGGGCGCCACCCCCCCTCAAACAGATCATTATAGATTTCAAAATCTTATTTGGTTTTCATATGTATCTATTTTCAATGAAATCTACTTTAATAATCATTCTCTCTTTATTGACATATTTTTCATTAACCTATGTTTAAAATACAACTTTGTCAGTGGTCTTGAGACTTTTTGTCCAAAACTAGAAGACAGTGTTTACATTTTACTTCTATTCTGGGTGAGTTCAAGAGCGCCCCCTATAGAGCAGCAAGTCCACCGAGGAGGCAGTTCCTGACAATTTAGAATATTTAATTTGACGTGATGGTGACAGAAAACTGAAACTGGTGACATCACAGTGGTCTCGTCCATCTTTTAGATACAGTCTATGGATTACACTGGTTTGTTCTTCCTGTATCACTAAAGTAGAAAAGAACTAAAACTGTTCACCTTTCAACGTAAACATCAAAATTCAGTTCAGCTGTTTGTGAAGTGTGTGTTTGTGCATTCCAGGTGTGGGAGGGTCAGAACATTGTGAAGCTGGCCAGGATGATGCTGGGTGAGACCAACCCCGCTGACTCCAAGCCCGGCAGCATCCGTGGTGATCTGTGCATCAACATCGGCAGGTGAGCAAGCGACCACGACATGACTGCCTCTGTTTTATAACACAACATCACGCAGAGCAGACGGACCCACACAACTCACAACACTGTTGTTTTTCAGCCAGTAATAACTCAGTGTAGTAAAGATTAGGATCTCAGTGGGATAATAGTGTCTCCTCCCAGTCCTCCATCCCGGCTCCCCCCGGCCGTAGCATCCTCAGTATCACTGTAACATATTTCACTTAGCCTTACTGGACACACACACCATGGTCGGGAGTCAAACCCCCGACCTGAAGGTCCAAAAGCAAGTAGTGTCACCACTGCATTGTCCAGCTGCTGTGTGTGTGTGTGTGTGTGTGTGTGTGTGCGTGTGTGTGTGTGTTAAGACATTAGAAAACTAAAACACTCACAAAATGTTAATGAGATCTCTTAAATTCATAATATTTTAAAGTCTTAACAAAATGTGAAAAATTTTAACGCATTTTTGAAATGAGACATTTTCTATTAGCTGTCTGAAAGAACCCCTCCCCTCCCCCCACAAACCCTGAAATCATTGATCAGTTATTGATCCGCATCGATCACCTCCGTCTCCACAGGAACATCATCCACGGCAGCGACACCCTGGAGAACGCCAAGATGGAGGTCGACCTGTGGTTCAAGGCCGAGGAGTTTGTCACCTACACCCCATGCGCCCAGTCCTGGCTGTACGAGTAAACCGGCCCCATCCACCATCATCCGTCAGCCCCGCCCTCCCTGCAGTCGATCGTCGATCAATCCACAACATGTAGCACTTATCAATAAAGTGTCATGTTAACAACAGTCTGGATGTTTCTGTGTTTCTCTGGGTGAACGCGGTTTCTACTGTTATCACCAGCAGCAGCAACCAAATCCCTCCGCCTCTGAAAATAGTGCCCATCGAATCCACTGTCTCACTGTGTTCATGTGATAAAAGGCAAGATGCTGCATCAGGTCAGCTCAGGTGCTGATTATTGTTATTAAGACTAAACAGATGTTTTTGTGGTTTCGAGCAGCGATGGCGGCTGATGGGCATCGTCACTGCTGCCAGATCCTCATGAGTGTAAGACGCCAACGGCACACCGGATTGGCAGTCCAGCCCTGCACTCGTCTGTTCATAAGTGGCCAGCTGGCATTGAGTTAGCTGTGCATCTATCAGATACCCTGTCTGTAGCTGTGAACCTCAAACTCATTCTGGTGTTTCTCTAGCTTTTATTTAAAGTTCTTCATCATTTTTCAAATGATGGATCTGACTTAGATCCATTAACACAGGCCTAAAACCAGCTGGGGATTCCCCAACCGCCTGGAGAGTGGTTACTGCAGGTTGCTTGGTTTTGTTGGGTTGCAAAGAGGTATGCAGGGGTGCACCAAAAACCTCTGTGACTGTGAGCAAAAGGACATAGTATTTCTGTTGGGGACTATTTTCAGCAGCAGTTTGATACTGGTTTGAGTTATTACAAGGGAAATTAAAAAACAAAAACTGTGGTCTGTGCTGACATACTGTATAAGTAAAGTGGAATCTGATTAGCTTGAGTCATCAACACCAAACAGCTGGTAGCCAAAACACCAAGTATGACCTCTACTCGACTTCAGAGGGCGGAGGCATAAACCCACACGTTCATGGCTGAGCATGAGTAATGCGATGCTGATGATGAATGAGAGAACTCAAACAGACCCATCAGCTGAATCCTACCCTCCTCAGCAGCTGACCCGACATCAGATAAACTGTCAGACCTCCAAACTGCTGAGTACAGTCCAACGGGCCAGACCCAGGAGGGAAACCCATCAGGCTGAAACTCAGATCCAGAGTGCCGGCTGATGAGCTGACACTTGTTCCTTTTTACAGAACTGAGACGCAAAGACAGAAACAGACCTGTGACGCTTCCAGCTCAGTTAATTATGTGGATTTGCTGATGTTGACATCTTCCTCTCCAAGTATGCACTCCAGTCCAGAGCTTTTACAGATTTAAGGTGTAAACTGCCAATCAAAGGGTCAACAGTTCACCAAGATCCAATATCAAAGTCCCGATTTGGGCCAAAAAACTTTCAACACACGTGTGAAGGATCCACGACCCGACCACCCCTTCATGCTTTTCAGCATCTGCATTATTACGGCGGCTGTAATAACGGTCACGGCTGCAGCTTTTCAGCTCACAGCTCACTCTCCGACAACAATGACAACAATCAGTCAGAACCGAGTTCAGATCATAAGCTGACGAGGCGTGATTGCAGATGCTGCTCAGGTGCGTCCGCCTCCCCGGCAGCAGGACCGCAGACCACGCTCCGCACAACACAACTCGGGTTATTCAGCCTAATGGTAATGGGCTTATGACGTGAAAGTGACTCACAAATTTGTGCCACATTTTCCCTCCAAAACCTCACAACCTTTAACCATTACAGTCCGGAGTTGATCCAAACCTAAATTTTAATATTATGAGTTCAAAGACCTCAGAGTTGGAGGTCTCGACTATCGTTGTGATCATTGTACACTCGGCTGCCAAGTGGGGAATTCTGGAGATCACTGCCGTTCTGAGGTTCCTGCTTCACGTCCATGGATATCACAAACCGGACTGAAGAGAAAAGGCAAACTCGGTGATGTCCAACAACCATGAAGACATGCTTGACTTTGTGCCATGAACTGGCCTGAAACAATGGTAGTCTGCAGCTGCATGCTGAACTTTCGCAGTGAAACGTTTCCACCTGCCAGTCCATGTCCATTCTCACTTGTAGTCCGGAGATCTGGGTATTGGCACGACTGAAGTTGCAAATACAAGTGGATGAAATTAGCCTCCTTTGAAGGTTGGCCGAGGTCGGAGAAGAAGGAAGACAGCCGAGTTGGTTCTGCCATCAGGTGAACATGGCTCCTGTCTGCCTCTGGAGGTTTCTCAACCCATCGAGAAGGACAAGCAGGAGAAGACCCAGTACCTATTGGAGAGAATACATCTCATGTGGTTTGGGGAAAGCCTCAAGATCCTCCAGGAGAAACTGGAAAATGCTGCTGGGTAAAAGATCTGGATTACCATCGTAACCTGCTGCCACCTCACCCTAACCAGGTACGTGGAGGATAATGGAGGGATGTTTGTTCTAATGTCATACAAACTTCTGACGCTAGTAGATCTCGAGTTTTGTACCTTTCACAATTCAGTCTTGGAATTTTGTGTCCGATCCAAATTTGGACATTTTTCTGAACAGTGCACGTTAACAAATGTCCCAGTCTAGTTTTGACCCATAATCGGTCTCGAACTGGACGTTAGCACTTCGATATTTTTGGATCCGTGTTTACCGAAACCTTTCAAACATCAAACTCATGATTTCAGTGAATCTGATCTTATGATCGCAGTCTCAGCACTTCAAGTTCATTTAGTGACCTGATAATTTGAGATTTTATTTTTCACAAAAAGTATTTTACACACACACACACACACACACACA
>NW_005187603.1:20435-33442 GCF_000239375.1 Pundamilia nyererei
ACACACACACACATGCACAAACACACACGCAATAATGTTATAAACACTGAATATTTTAGTTTTTCATAACATTTTATTGCATAAAAATGTAAAGTCAGTCATTTCTTTTACACCTACATGTCGTCATTTCTTCACAATCATGCTGTCAAAAATTGCACAATGTATTAGAAAAAAGCTTCATGAAATATAACATCAGGCTGTAACTACACTTCTGTTCTCAAAGACAGTTAAAGTACATATATATATATATTTAGATATTTATATCCATCTAGATATACTTTTAAACATTTGTATGTTTTAATAAGAGCTCAGTAAAA
This sequence comes from Pundamilia nyererei, assembly GCF_000239375.1. Taxonomy (NCBI): domain Eukaryota; kingdom Metazoa; phylum Chordata; class Actinopteri; order Cichliformes; family Cichlidae; genus Pundamilia; species Pundamilia nyererei. Next base: position 20,753 of record NW_005187603.1, read on the forward strand.
GTCATGTTCACGGCACGAACATGTGGACAACATGGACAGAAGTTTGGGACAAACCTGTTTTCATCAGTTTGAACACACAAAAAAATATTCGTGATTTCTTCTTTTTTAGTTCACATTTAAATAAATCTGCAACAAGAAAAACACGAGGCTGATCTCTATAATTTCACATTAGTTTGTACTTCAGGGAAACAAACGTAGATAAGTGCAGGCACTAAACCTGAGCACTGCTGTGGTTGCTGATTACGAGCCTGTAATCTCAGGAAAATGGGACTAAGAATATTCATGGGAATTACATTTTCAGTTTTTTCTTTTTTCAGAAATGCTAATAATCCCGACCCTGGATCAGATCAGATGCTGTCTAATTACGCCGGCCTGTTAGCACACGGAGTCAGAAGGCCAAACACGCCCTGGTCCCACCTTTGTAAACACGTCATCTCAAAGCATAAACTCGTTAACTACAAACAACTTTGATTAAATTCAGTTTTGGACGATGAACTGATATTTTGGTTCAGATTGCACAGTTTTAACCGCAGCACTTTAAATTATAAATAAATGATGCCCCCCCGAGTTGTAATCTAATCCTCTCTTTTAGAAATCTGCTCAAATTTATATATACTTGTAACACAAATTCATAAAGTGAATCTCACAGCACAAGGACGATTATTTTCCAGGGTTGTGCGCACATCCAGTCCTGCTGCCTGTCTTACATTTGAAAAACAAATATTGGTCTCCCAATCTGTGTGACTTAAAATTCAAGTCAAAATTGTGCAGCCACAGACATCCACGTGTTCAGGTGTGGGTTCGAGTCTCAGACTTTACAGCCAATCCAATCGTGCAGCTGCTCCGTTTCCCTCTTGGTTTGGAGGACTTCCACTCGTATCCATCCACGGGCGACTGTGGTTAGTGACCAAAGCAGCCACGCAGTGTCACCCTTAAGCACTTATCCAACCATCCAGGCGGGACACATTTTCCTCTAGCGACTGAAGGTCAAAGGGGTTACTGAATGGTCTCTAGGCCGGTATGACTGAGACCCCGTCAATCACCTGACACCAGATTATTATCTGAACCGATCTTAGACTGGGTGAAAGATTTTACAGCCGACTCCAGAGCAGACACGCTTCTATTTTTCACCCATTGTCTTAAGACAGACTGTAAAATACTCAAGTCAGTCTATTGCAGCGCTGAAGCCACTTTGACACTGGTTGAGACGTTTGACCCGTCGGCTCTGACCCTGAAACCAAATTGTGTAGCCCTGCACCTGACCTTCAGTTTGGTGCTTATTTCACGCAGACTCTATTGATTCATTTCTGAATTTTTGCAGCCAATCAGGTTTGAGTTCAGCACTAATTTATACCCATAGAAAGACCAAATTAATTCCTATAACAGCCACACACCCAGTTCAGATTCCAGCTGATCTTCCTGAGATAACAAACATCTTTAAAAAGCAACCACTGTCAGCATCAGCCTCCAAACGCTCAAATCATCTTTAGGTCCCAATTCTCAGTCTAAGAAACGGCTTCAAATCCCACAGTTTCCACAATAATAAACCACAACTTCTCCTCCCACTGGGATAATCACACATGACAATATCACAAACTGGCGTGGAAGACCGGCGACCCACTTCACTTTCACCTCTGAATACAAAACCTAGTACAAACACAACTTGTTCACCAGACTCAGTTTGTCAAAATCAATCCATAAAAACATTATCAAAGGCGTCACCTACAGACAGCACCATCATACACGTAGAACTGCGATACTAGATTCACACATAGAAACGAACACGAGCACACGGACAGCAGTGCGAGTTTAGAAACGGGTTCAGTGCGCAGACGCTCACAGCTCAGCGTAAGACTCGAGTCTCAACGACGGATCTGTGAGACGACTGCAACACATCAAACAGCTCACACAAAACAACACAAATATAAATGTAGACACTTTTTAAAAAAATGTATCAAAGTAAACGGTTTCATTTTTAGTTTTTTAAATGCAGTACGTTAAAACTGTGTCTATGACGTGAAATTATTACATATTAAGGCAAAATTAAGAAACTAAAGTCTGAGTTTATGTTATGAGCTAATAATGAGTAACTGGTTTTGTCTTACTGGGGTAACGCCGGGAGTTACACTTTTAATATATCATAATATTATGAAATCCAATACACTGAGGAGCTGAAGCATGTCATGACAAAAAACTAAACTAAGAAAATATTTTACAAATTATTTTTAAATCAAAATCTTTGAAAGTGAGAAACTTCAAAATGCAAAAATATTCATGCCTCTCTTAAAGAAGCTGATTAAAGATCATCAGTCGGTTCTTCGCTGGTACTGAAGCTCAATTTACTTACAAGAGAAATTAAAACTGACGAGAATCAAGTTTGTGTGATCAGGGTTAAAACAGACAAAAGCAGGAACAGAGGAATCGAACACGTCGACAGATAAAGTCAAAACTATGAGACGGCAAATTTGTGACACATTAAAAAAAATAAATTAAAAAATAGAAAAACATAAAAAACTTTCTGTGGGAAATCATAAGAGTGTAACATTAAAGAGCAAAAGTTTAACACTGAAAGGTAAAATAAAGTAACTAGTAATGTAGCATACTCGCATACAAGTCAGGATTACATTAATATGAGTTTTTCCCATTATTGTTTCCAAAGTTTAGAAAATAGGTAAAGTTGTTGTGTTTGAGCAGACGTTACGTTTGTAGCTTCAGCTCTTTAACATCTGTGTGTTTGTGCAGCTCCACAAATATGCTTTCAGCTTATTTTGGACTTATATCCTTGTCAACGTACACTTCACTGCCTGCAGAGTAAAAAACACAGATAAAGGAACATTTGGACATTTTTAGACATCTGTTAGCTTAAAAGCTACTTCAGGCCGTCCCCCTCACTCAGAGCGGCCCTCCACGCTCGATTTGATCAAGTACCATGATCGTCTTCTATTACATATAGATTTTAAAATAAATCAAATATACTCATTTTACAATTTAAATATATTTTCCTAACCCAAAAATCTTAATTTTGTTTATACTTTTCTGAGGTATCCATACTGCGTAACGACGACGTACTTTTGTAGGTTTTTAGCTGCTGAAGTACTTCTGATGAAGACATCAGTGTGCTCAACAGTGCCTTTGGCCAAGGCTGTAAACTCAGTTTTTTTCTACATTTGGATCTGTGTGATGTCACAGAGAGGGGCAGCCAATCAAAGAACGTCGTGTCAAAAGGGGGTGGGGCTAAAACAGCTTGTATCAGAGAGAGGAGGAACTGAGATGGTGCATAAGATAAAGAAGAGTTATTATGAACTCTGAATCATGCAAAGCTAATGTAACACCATAAAAACATGGTGATGGAAATAAACAGAGCAGTAATGAATCCAGGACCGAGCGTTACTGCAGACCGCTACATCTTCCATTAACGCCACGCTGGCTTGTGCTAACTCTGCAGTCTTTACCTGGGCCGTGTGGATTCAGCACAGGCTGAAATAAACCCAACGATCCTGTGAAGCTGTGGCTGTGATTGGACGTTTAGCCGTCTCGATGAAACTCAAACACATTTTAAAATCATCAAAACAAAGAAAGCTTTGAGAAAACGTCACGTTTGGCTGATCCTTCCAGCAGCTCGGTGGATTGTCTGCTTCAGCGTCTATCGTGACCGATGCTCCGTTTTACCATAAAAATAAATGCTGCAAACCTGTGGGCGGAGCTTCAAGAAGTGATCTTTCTTCCTTGGCATCCTCGTTACTCCAGCCGCTCACACTGAAACAGTGTTTTTATGACTATATTCAACAGTTTTGACGTTAGAACACGAACAACTACAAACAGCGGAGATCTGGGCGTTGGAAAAATTGTCATATAAAAGCTGTTTGTTGTTTTAACTGTCCTGCGGCGTCTTCTTCTCTAGCAGGGTTCAATTTTCAGATGGCAGTACACCAAAAACAGCTAAAGAACACAGAGTTCTTTAAATGAAAGGTTAGGAGGAGTGGTCCAATGTTGGAGGTCACCAGTAGACGATTTCACATATTTGTGGGAGGGGAAGCAGGATGGAGGAGGCCTACTGCTGGTCCCGGCTGCTGAGGAAGTCTGCGGAGGATCTGTGTGTTTCTGCTTCAGTCCTGTGAGAAGATAACTCGGGCGCTCTGGCATTCTCCTCTCTGACTCCTGCAGAAACACAGACGATGCAGCACTCAGGCCATCACCACATTAAAGAGCATCACGGAGGCGACGCGGCGAACGAGAGAAAACAGCTTTTTGCCTAAAGTGGACGTCAGACTGCGAGGATGCACCAAAACAACATCTTCCTCAACACGTGCATGCAAACCTCAATGAACCGAAGCCACGCTGTAAAGACGAGCGTGCTCCGCACCCACGTGGCCGACTGCAGTGACACACGGCTCGTTGCTGCCGCTGGCTGAGGCTTCGTGTTTAGGATATTTGACGACGCGGCGAATGCGTCACACACACCGCGCTGTTCATCTGTGTTTTTATGAGTTTTCATGACGCCCAGATTTGTAAAAACCACAGAAATGAAAGAAGGCTGCACGAGTGCATACCTGCCCCCCCCTCAGTGCGGGGGCTGCTCTCCAGGTCGGCAGAGGGCGGCTGGGCCGCGGAGGCCGGAGGAGGGGGTGACGGGTAATCGGGCGGAGTCTCGTTCTCGTCTCCCGATAGGCTCCTGGGGACACCTGTTACCATGGTGCCGGAGAGGCTGACGGGTCGCTTAGCGATGGGCAGCTTCCTCTCTGGGAGACCAAACAGGTTTTGTTAAAGAGACAGTACAACAATCACGTGCTCATGCAGCTCCTCCTGCTCCGCCCTTTCACCGTTTCTCCTCTTTCTGTCGCGACTGAAATGAAAACTGGTTTTTGGTCTGTTTCACCTTTTTCTTTTTTTTTAAGTCACATCAGCACACGTTTTGTTTTTGTTGGTCTATGATAGTTTGGGTCTGTGGCTGCAGCTGCTCAGTGTTTCCTGTTACTGACATCGTTAGGAGAATGTAACGATGTAAATGTTGGTCTCTGTGGGTGTGACTGAAGAACGCCTCTAATGTAAGAACGCTACAGGGAGGCGGAGCATCGTTATTACTAAGCAGCAGTTTAACACGCAGCGTCCTGAAGGCTGCGCCGCGGCACGTTTGTTACTCAGCGATTTAAAGAGACGCCGCCTCACTTTTCTTTTGTCCTTTGTACTGCTGAGACTTCTTCCTCTGTCTGGATGCTGCTGACTGCAGGTCTCTGGAGCCTGAAACAAACAAAAAAACACACCAGTTTACCCGTCCTTGTCACCACGGAAACTACAGATCAGGTGGGACTTACCCGCGTTAACAGCCGGAGGCTGCAGCTGGTAGCCGGTCAGCTGACACCAGCCCACCGGGTACAGGTCGGGCGACTCGCAGTCCACCCACTGGTCGTACTCGTCCTCCCAGCCATCGAAGTGTATCCGTAGCAACCGGTGGACGATGCGCGTGACGGTGGCGACGCAGACGAGCCGCGGCTCCATGAGGTCGACGGCCTCCAGCTTCATACCGGGGCGGAACCCGTGGTTGGGGACGTCCTGATGGAGGACACGGACATGACGCGGCCGTTAACACGTGGGCGTTTCTTTGTTTCTAGTCGCTGTTTCGGTTCATTTGCCAAGAAAAACAAACTAAAAAGGCAAAATTGAAACTTTCACTCGGTTCCCTCCACACAAACAAACCCTGCAGTCCTAAAATACTCAGAAATATAAACGTTAGATATGCAAAGTCTTCATGCAGAAAAATTACCAAACTGCTTTTTATTCAAACTGTTTATAATTCTGTGCATCAGCAACATGGAAACGTCTGTTTGCTGTGAGTTAAAGTTACAGATGACAGCCTGCGTGCAGTGAGAAGCTGAGCGGACACAAACCTCTGATCAGCTCACATCAGTGTCAGACCTGCTGCAGACGGCGTTTTTGGGACAGATTTGTTTTCATTCAAACAACAATAAACGCATCAGACACCAACCTGGTGCGTGTTCTGTTGCTGGACCTCCAATTCTTTCTTTAATGATATCTTTGGTTAATTTACCTTCCATATATTTAACTAGAGTCACCTCTACGATGACGATGGTCTGCTGTAAGTGAGTGTAGACGATGAAGCTCCGCCTCTAACCACCGAGCCAAAAAACACTTCATGCGCTCTGGACTGAGCCGTGACATCGTCCTGGGAGTCTAATAATTTTAGTTCAACATGTCTGCTCTATGTTTCTACATCTACTCCCAGAGCTGCTCAGACTGCATTAAGTCATCATGCTGATGAATCACTGCTGACTTCAGCCCATTTGAGCCTCACCCTGTTGAACAGGTTCACCGGTGCAGCCACAGACTTGCTCTCCTTCAGATATTCAAACCATCTGAAGGGCAGACTGGAGTAACCTGGACACACAAAGACAGGATCAGTTTGATCACAGTGCACACTACAGGGCAGTTTCAACAACACGACCACAGCTCCGTGAAAGCTGCGACGCTTTGAGAATGGAGTGAACTCCCCAAAGAACAAAACACGTTTTCAAATGTTTCCTGAGACATAAATATGACCAAAAAAAACACGGTTCTGCAAATATCTTCAGAATAATGCTCAAAGTTCCTCACTATGCTGCGGCACCAGTCTGCCCGTCGATCTCCGGCTCCCATCACTCGTGAACAAGACCCCGAGACACTTAAACTCCTGCACTTGGGAGGAGTTTCAGGGTCTCGTCCCTGACCCGGAGTGGGCACTCCACCCTTCACAACATCGTATCATTAAAAGGGAGAATCTGGAGGGATCTGTGTGCAGGGACGAGGCTGGAAATGAGGCTGGGGCAGCGTTAACGACAGCTGCAGGTTAAAGCTGCTCCCACAGCTGCGTGCCGTTGCCTTTCAAAGGCACTCCTACCTCTAGGCGGCGTCAGCTCGATGTTGTTAATCTCACAGAAGCCAGCGGGGAAGATGGAGGGAGACGTGGAGTGATAGCAGAACCAGTCCGAGCCATCGGCCGCCTCCGAGCCGTCTATGCCGATCATCAGGTACCCGTCTGCCAGGACCTGAGGAGGAGGCGACAGGTTAGATGGAGCTGGAGGGCGGAGCAGCCGGTTCAGAGTGAGCGCTCGCTATTACCTTCCTCACTGTGGCCACGCAGATTGCAGACAGATTCAGAGGGTCAATGGCCTCCAGCTTCATCCCATCTTCGAACCAGCGGCCGCTCTGATCCACTTCCTTCACCTTCAGGAAAAACAGGATAAATCTCATTCCTGTTCCTCCAAGCTGCAGGACAATCGTTCATCTCTGGTTCTCCTCCACAGCGTCTTTGTCCCATCGCCCTCCCCTCAACCCAAGGTCACCGCAGACGGACGACCCCCAAGCCTGGTTCCTCCTTCCTTTTAAAAGGCAGTTTTTCCTTCCCACTGTCGCCAAAGCGCTCGCTCATGTGACGTTATCTTATAGTGGTTTTTCCTCTTCTCTCTGTGTTATTGAGCAGCTGCAGGCGACTGTTCTTCTTATTTGGTGCTAAATAAATAAAACTGAATTGAATACATCAGTAACATCATTATTACTTAGATAACCATGACTGTTAGTGAAACATCACTGTGTCACACAGTTAGCACTGTAGGAAATATGCTGAGTGGGCGTGACTCATAGAATCGCCAACAGTGGACGAAAACCCTTCAGGAAATATTTTGAATGAAATAAAAGACCTTCTGACTTATAATTAGAAACATGTTAAAATTAAAAAGCCTACATAAATGCAAAATTGATATAAATTGATTTTATGTCCATGAGGAGCCAAACTCCACAGGTGGGACCAGATTACAATCAGGTAACTCAGGTGTCAGCGGATGTAGCAAAGCCAGAGGCGACGTCGGGTGAAGCTCACTTTGGCAAACAGCTGTCCAGGTGCGTCCATCTGACCGTCCAATTTCTTCGACACATCTGGGAACAATCACACAGTACATGTTCTTCATCCTCATGTTACACGCTGGCTTAAATTCACTGTTTTCTACATGGAGTCTGGTGGCCTGGGATCGAATCACCTGACCCACCGGATCGTTTGAAGCGGTGTCCAATGGATCGAGACCATCCGATGCTGTGGATCAGAGGGCTGTACATGTGACACCAGAAGTCGTCGGTCCCATCGTCGCACTCCTCGTACACGAGCCGGAGACGACCGCCGATCACCTGCGACGACGCAAACGTCAGGATAACATTCACGCAAATAATACTAATAAACTGGATAAGCAGAAGAGAACGGATGGATAGATCAACAGCTGTATCAGAGGCGGTGGGTGGAGCACCTCAGGGCTCCGTCACTGGTCTACTGATTTATTCCTTTAGATGTTATTTGTTTTGAGAAACTACACAAATGTACGATTAAAATGCGCTGCTGAGCCTCTGGTCCTGCAGCTTTGAGTGTTTCCAGGTAATTTGACATAAAAAGTTATTTAAAATACACAAATACTCATAAACAACGACTCTGGCAAAGAGACATTTGATCTGCCGCCCAGAGATGCTTAGTTTACTGTGACTCACCTGTTCCACCAGAGCCACTCGAGTCCGGCACAGGTGAGTCTTATCCACCACCTCCACCCTCATCTGTTTCTTGAAGGGGAACTGCATGCTCTCCTGCACCTGAACAGACACCTGAGTTCAAACTCAGTTTCAGGACGAAGGTTATTTAAAAAATGGATTACGTGCGTTTTCTACGTCACCTTGGAGGCGAAGTCTGGCGGCAGAGTTTTGGAGCCCGTGAGTCTCTTGATCAGGAACGTTTTCCAGTTGGAGAAGCGGTGCAGGATGGCTGAGAACACACACACACACAGATATAAGTTTACAGCCTAAAAAGAAGTCTATTTGTTCCTGTGAACCTGATTACTCAGGACTGTGAAACTGATCTGAGGTCTGAGGACAAATCTGCAGACAGGAAGTGACCCTTACACTGAGGGGGGACCAGAGGTTTCCCTCCAGCAGCACACCAGCCCACCGGGTGGATGTCTGGCACGCACAGATTCAACCAGAAGTCTCGTGTAGAGTCGCAGTCGAAGCCCTCGTATCTCAGCAAAGCCTTAAAACCTGCACGTGCACGCGCACACACACACACACACACACACACACACACACACACACACACACACACACACAAATTAGTTTCATCACCCAGATGGTTCAAACTCTGCAGGAGCCCAACAAATATTTCCATCTCATCTGAACAAAATGCAAACTCAAGATTTACGTTAAATTAAGGTCAATTTAATGTTATGTTAGAGCACAGGTGTCAAACTCTGGCCCGCGGGCCAAATTTGGCCCGCAGCCTAATTACATTTGGCCCATGAAGCCATACCAAATGACTATTAGAGCTGGCCTACTGGTATCATACAGCTAATATATATTGTTTAGTATGAAAACTTTGCTTGTTCCATATTCAGTTTTTAGCAAAACTTGTTTGAGTCCATAAGAAAAGATTCATTCTCATATCTGGAGGAATAAATATATTTCAATAAATATTAACGTTAGCCCGCGACTTGGTTCCAGTTTTGAATTTTGGCCCACTGTGTGTTTGAGTTTGACACCCCTGTGATAGAGTGTGTGTGTGTGTACATGTGTACCAGCCAGTTTGATGATGCCAGCGATCCAGTAAACCTTCATGGGCAGCCCGCTGTCAGTGTTCGGCACCTCGACCCGGATGCCTTCGCTGATGCCTCCCCACGACTTTCCCATCGGGACCTGACAAACACACAAAAATAAAATTAACGAAACATCCGACCGCACGCACGGCGCCAGTTTCTTATTCCCGAGGTCTGAGATCGACCCCGAGCGAGACACACGTCCTGTTTTACAGCTCAAACAAATTCACACAAACTCTGAAGTAAGCAGCGGCGAGGTCGTCTGAGCTGGTTTCCTGTCTGTCGATTCAAAGGTAAGACGCACAACATCATCTGCGTACGTGACACGCTTCACGAGAGCCCTGGTGATCCAAGCGTGAATCAGTGAAAACTGCGCAGCGTTAAAGCTGCAATGTTTGACCTTTGACCTCGTGTTTGAATCTCACAAACGCTGGTGACTCTGTAGTCAGGGGGAGGAGCTTCTTTCTGATGATTAACGCAGTGAACTCGTTTCGTCGTGCTAGTATCGACTGAACACTGTTCACAGGGAGCTTCATCATAACGGTGAGAAGGACTCTGCTTGTACCCACATGTTGGAAACAGCTAACCGGCGCTCCCATTACATCTCCGTCTCCAAGGTAACGACCCCAGTCGAACAACTCCATGGACACTGCGAAGAAAACAGAAGGCGTGATGTGCAAAGAGAAACCTGACACGTTCATCAAGAAGAGCTCAGTGGCACAACGGCAGGAAAGATTCAACTCCTCTGAGAACTGATGCAGAGCAGAGTTTAAAAATCAGCTCGTATTTATTACTCTTTGAGAAGAGCGACCGCTTCGTTCTCATTTCCTGCCGTACGTGCTCGGTGCGTGTGCACTCGTCAGACACGCCGAACCCTCATGTTGAAACTGTTTTTTCTCATCATGGATCAGTATGATGTCACATGGAGCAGACAGAAGCCCCACCCACCTGCTCTTCAAATACTTTGCAGCCAATCAAAAGAAAGTTATTTTAAAGGGGGAGGGACTAGAAGATGAGCCACACCTACAATCTGACCGTGTTTGTGTTCAACATGTAACCGATGAGAAAGTCGATTTCAGTCCCAGCGTGGACGTGTCGGCGCTGCTGAACTCACCGCTCTTCTTGACCCCGCCCTGCTGGTTGGCCTGCTGCTGAGCGTAGGCGGCGAGTTTGGTCATCAGAGGCTGCTTCTGCAGAACCTTGGCTTTCTTGGTAGGAGGCTTTCCCTGACAAACACAGACACACGGAGCCCGTCACACCTAACATCAGAAAAGTTCAAGGCAAAGTGTTCCTACACCCCCGTTACCTGCAGCCTGGCGAGGATGCTGGCCTTCTTGGAGTTGGATGAGTAGCTCCTGGAGCACGAGACGCTGCAGAAACGTTTGGTTTTGCTGTAGAAGGCGTCTCTGACGCCGACCATGCCGCACATCTCACAGGTCGCTGAGGAGAGCAGAGAGAGAGCAACTGAGGACGCAGATCGACCGACTCAGAAAACCAGGTCCTGATTCTAGACGTGAACTGACCCATGCCGGCCTTCCCGTCGGGGTACGTGTACACCTGACCGTTGGTCTTGATGAGCGTCAGTGAAGAGGAGGGGTTTAGCTGAGTAACCCCTCCTCCTAACTCTTCGTCCTCGCTGTCCTCGGGACTAGAGGCGCCGCTCCCCCCGCTGGACTCGGTGCTGCAGCTGCTCCGGTCCTCATCCAGACCGTCCAGCATTCCGAACGAGTCCCGCCGCTTCCGGGACTGACGCTCCACCTGAGGACGGAAGACAGTCTAAAGTCACAAAGACCCCCAAAAAGCCATTGACCCCATTAAAACTGTATTTAATCCACAGAAACACAATTGTAACCACAAATATTTTATTAAATGTTCTCAGGTTGTAACAACAAAGATCTGTGAAGGTCATGAATATTGTTCCTTCTCTGGTCCATCCTCTGACCTCTACCCATCATCACGTCGCAGCAGTGGGTTTGGAGCTCCTGCAGCGCTGCAGCACAGAGAGGCTGACTGACAGCACAAAGACAGAAGCCACAACACCGGGTCACCTCCAGGATTCCCCTCACTTCCGCTCACTCTGAGCCCCGACTGCGGGGTTAAACCTGTGCACCCCCCTCCCCATCTGCCAGCATTAAATTCGGCGGCATTAAATTTGTGCAGCACTGCAGTCTGCTCCTGGAAAAGCCGTTTTTCGGTGCTGATCCACGGTGACGCTCCGCGCTCTGAATGTACGAGTATGTAGCGGGAAAAAGCAAAACGATAAACACGTTTACTTTTTATTTAACTAAAACGTGTTTACCGGAATACATGCATGCCGAATTAAAAAACATGTTGTCAGGTTTATGAAACTTTTATAGACAACATCCAGTCCAATGTTTGTCTTTGGAAACAAGCAGCAAAACTAATACCGAAGGACTTTCAAAGGAGATCTGACACGAGATTTTGGCCATAACAGGTAAAGTGAATATAAATCTACGTTTTGGCCGGTTACATAACTACTCCAGTCTTTATATAGCTACAGAATTAAACTCTGAGTTGACCTTGTTACCAACTGATGAAATTTATCTTGCGTTTGAACATGTGTTTCTGTCAATGAACGAAAGTATCTTAAATTTAACGATTTCTCAATGGAGTTTTGCTTTAACACTCAGTCCGCGGTCGCTTTTAAGCAGTCCCTAAATCAAGCATTAAAAATGAAGGAAGACCCGCTTCCGGGCGGCTCGGGGGAGCCCCGGGACTCACCAGGTCTCTGGGGTTTTCCATCAGGTGGGGTCGTGAAAGGACTACGCTCTCTGACAGCAGAACCCGCAGGAGCAATCATTAAAGACCAGCGGCAGACATGTCAACAAAACACCAACTGCTTCGCTGCGCAGGCGCTCGACAGGCTGACGCTGATTGGCTGAGGCTCCTGCTTCGTGTTATTTAATAAGAAATGATGAGTCCTCCAGGGACCCCTGCTGGTCTGACGGTGAAGCGCCAATAATGAGATAAATACGAACAGGTAAAACAAACAAAGTGTAGAAATAAACGGAACCAGGCTCAGGGAGGGGCGGGGCCATCTGCTGTGATTGGTTGG